>NC_091021.1:21750000-21945000 GCF_041296385.1 Aphelocoma coerulescens | reverse complement strand
CAGATAAATAATCCATGTGAAAGTAAATAGCCTTAAAGTAAACTGCCTTCACATTCCATTGATCAGCTCAGTCAGCAAACTTTTATATATTGTCACTAATGTTCTAAATATTTTGAAGAGAAACATGCCAGAAGTATAGAGTATTTCCATTTCTGTCTCACATAAGGTCATTATGAACTCCTCCTTGAATTGATATTGATCCTTCAGCTTGCAGGAATATTCCTCCAATTTATTTTACTTTTGTTGCTATAGTTGTTACTGAAGGTACAAGGAAGAAAAGGAGCTGATGCAGAATGGAACCCACACATAAAAATATGACATAAAGCATCTGCAGTGATAGGCTGACACAGCAGATGCTCTTTAACAATTTCAGGTTCCTTAAAATTCAGGGTTGTGCCAGTGGCAGGAAGCCCCAGCCAAACACCTGGGCATTTCTGTGGCAGCAGCCCCCAGCTTTGCCCAATTGTAAAAGACAATAAACAGCTTTCTACCATGGAAACGTCTAAGACCAGCAAATATTTCATCCTGAAAACACCATTAAAACGTATTTTTTCTCTCTTCTCAAAAACAAGCCTACCCTTTGGGACCCACTCAAGTTCAGGATAGTGCTTCAGTGACTAGAAGGCTGCTGAGAGGGGTGAAGGACCAGCAGCATGCCAAAACCTGCTCACTAGGGACAAAACAGGAACTGAATGTGAGAGAAGGAAGGAAAGAATAAGGACAGGACATGGCAGGGGGTTTAGCCGGCTCAGCCCTGAATTCTGTCAAAGGAGTGGCCAGAAACCAACTTGGAGAAGGGCTGAGGTGCCTCCTGTTAGCAGTTCCCGGCCAAGCTCTCACCAGATTCAATAGGCACCCTCCCAAAGCTATACCAAAGACAGCTGCTGGTAAGGAAGGATTTGGGTAACAATCTGGCTCTGTTTTCCTCTCCTTACAGCAGCCATGATAGGATGAAGTTTTCCACTTCTGTCGCCCAAAACTGAATTGAAACCTGGAGAACGTGAGCATGTGTGTGTGGAACCTGCATTTTCACACCACTTCAGTTTCTGCCTGCTTCTCACTTTGGTTAACATTTGAAAAATCCATTTCCCAGAGTGACTTTTTAGAGAGAATGTCTTAAAGCTGGAAGCCAAAGGGACTGTCTATAATTCTGTTTGCTTTTGGTTTTGCTACAGGATAAAAAGAGGGGGGAAAAAACACTCAGTGCGTAGTTTTCATTTTACAAGCTGAAAAAAAACCTGTTAGGAATATAGTTGGGAGAAACAGTTTATCAAAACTTGTCTGAGCCTTTTAAATGAGCACAGCTCAATGGCAGATATGAAAGGCAGTGTCTAAGACAGAAATTGGGTCAGCAATCTGCAACAGTGTACTTGCCAGTGTGATCAGTGTGAACCTACAGCTAATGGGGACATCAGCATCTCCCAAATACGAGGATGGTGGAATGACCGGGGTGAAGAAGCAGCCTGTGGAGGTTTGGGGAAGCAGAAAGACTGGGTCATAACAAGGATCATAGACTGTAATTGCTGTTGAAAAAAAAAAGAAAAAACAAGAAAAGCAGGTGATGTACTTAAGTCTTACTTTCTATATCCTTAATGAAAGGCACTGTTTTTAAAATGGTACTTTTATGCTTAAAACATAAAGTTTTAGATAGACAAAATGTTTGCCAGGAATCCATCTTAAATTAGATTTTGGTTTATTTGCTCTGTTTTTAGCATGTTCTATCTAAATATAT
Source organism: Aphelocoma coerulescens (assembly GCF_041296385.1). NCBI lineage: Eukaryota > Metazoa > Chordata > Aves > Passeriformes > Corvidae > Aphelocoma > Aphelocoma coerulescens. The sequence continues at coordinate 21,943,268 of NC_091021.1, read as the reverse complement.
ATATATATATCTTAAAAGAAAAATAAAGAAAAGTAATAATCAAGAGTCATAAATTTCCAGCAATATCACAAAATCCCTCATTAGCTTTCTGAACGCTAAATGTCTCCATTGATTTAACAAAACGGACAAGGTCTGTACAATTTTTGAGAAGACAAACATGACCTAGTAACAGATTGGTATCTCTCTTCTTGGGGCTTTTCAGTGCATTTATTTAATGTTCTGGACGTACATTACTTAAGAGAAACATTAAATGCCAGTGCTTTGCAACAGTTTTGTTACTGTTTCCTTAAAGTAAACAAAAAATACATTCAAAAAAGCAAGGCTGTTTTGTTCATGTGATGGCAGAGGCTTTGGGCAGCTGCAACACACACTGCTCTTGCTCAGAGACATTACCCAACATCAGTCAGCTGTCACCAAAAGAGTTGCACAGAAAGCATTAAAGGATAAAAAGAAGGGGGAGCTGGGGTGGGGGAGAACTGAGCAAAATGCCACACATGCCAGCTAGTCTTTCCAGAAGGAAGACACCAGAATATGTATATTTGGGGGAGGAAAAAGGAGGGGGTAAAGAGCACTAACAGAGAAAAACTTGACTTCAGGGGAAAAAACAGCAGCTCTCTGAAACTTGTTTAGCAGGTTCACATTCCTAATGTAATCTGACTTGTGTTGGTGGTGTTTTTTGCCCTATTTCTTACTTTGCTTTCCAAGAGAAACGTAACAAAACTGAGGTAGAAATAATGGTGGGCACACTCCAGCCTGAAAGATTTCTAATGGATGCTAAATGAAGATTGCATTAAGGACAATGAAGCCATACGTACACAACAAAAATTCAACTTTACAGTTTGGGAAGGGAAGTAAATGTACTTTGAGGGTTCAGTTTTGCTTTGTTATTTGTACTGTTTGTTTGGTCACAGTCCACTGCACTGCTATAAACAGCTCTGCAACCCATAGCTCTGCCAGCGACCTACACTGATTCCACTCCCTACAGCTTCACCAAAATAGCCTCAAAACTACGACTAGAGCCATGCAACAAAGGCCAGCCGTCACAGCTTAAGGTAATTTGCCTCTCAGAATCCTACCAAATCTTACGTTTGACTGTTTCAGATGCTAACATAAACCGATTAAGTGGCTCTTTCATTCATCTATGCACCTTCTAAAGACTGTATCACGTTATTATCAAGGAGCAATATGCTGAAAACTCTTACAGTTTACCAACAAGAAAAATCATTCTGCTCTGGTTTGATGTGACAAATTGGCAAAAGAACCATTCCTGAACACCGGGAAATGCTTTTGTTTCTATTTTTAAAAACTGTAAAGCTTCAGTCATATCACGCTTTAGTTTTTTCCTGGATACATTCAAAATAATTTTCCTTGCCATATTCCAATTGTTGAGGTAAACATACATATTTAATATAAAGTAACATTGAAGCCTAGCCTATAACTCTCAGCAGTACATAGTGCTTTCAACACATTCCTTTGAGGTACTGTACAAATCACAATCACTTTCCTGAGTTTTTGCAGACAGAACATTAAAAGAAATGAACTGCAGAAATTAAGGTCCAGATTACCATTACCCTGTTTTACCTGTTCTTAGTTTAACACCACAGAACAGACAGGATTGAGGAATACTGTTGCTCTTAGAATAGCAAAAATCTGGCTCTCTGTCGCAACACAACCGTTCATCTCTTTAGTCCAATAATGTTTGAAGTTAAAGCTCTTTATATTAGCACATGCCACCAATGTAATTGTGAGGCAAACAAAAAATAAAGCACCACTTCAGGCACTTGACAGCAACTAAATCTCAAGAACAGCAGAATGGAATCAACACACAGGGTTCATGTCCTTCTGAAATCAACCCACTTGCACCTTGCTCCTTGGTGAGTATTGTCTAGCTTGAACAGAACTGAGCATCAACATGCGCTTTCTGTCACGTGTGGCTTTTTCAGATCAGCAGCTCTTGTTTGATGCACTTTTCCTTCAAGTATACCCTGGCTCTTTAGAGGCAAGGTAAATTGTAGTCTTCCCAGTACCCTTTGCAATTTTAACACTACTGGAAAGGGTTCTCTACCCCTATGTAGCAGATTCTGTGTGTGCCAACATTCATTACATTTTTTTTTAAGTAGCATCACTGACTGCAACCAAACATTTTGTTCCATTCAACATATGTATCAAGCTCTTTTTGAGATATGCTAGGCTGTATCTTGCAGAAAGCATTTTCAAAGTCTTGATATGTAACTGGCCTCAACTGGCTGGGCATAATGGCTGAAAGGTCTGTGGCTGGCATGGCATGGAGTGGGCCCACCACAGCTTCCTGACATAAGTGAGCCACATCTAGTCCAGAAAAGCCTTCTGTGCGCTGGACAAGCAGTGCAACCTCCTTGTCATTGAGACAGTAATTGTGCTGTGAGAGCAGTTGTACTATTATCTGGTGTCTCGCTGTGCTGTCAGGAAGTGGAATTAAAAGTCGTTTCATGAAGTACCTTCGAAGAGATTCATCAATTTCTTCTGGCTTACTCGTGGCGCAAATTACTACTATTTGGTCCTCAGCAGAAGTCAGTACAGTGTCCAGCTGCATAAGGAACTCGGTTCTCATCCGACTTACTGGACTATGTTCTTCACTCACTTGAGAGGAAAGGAGCATATCAATGTCACTAACAAAAATCACCGAGGGTTGGCGACACCTTGCCACGAGGAAGGAGGCATGGACAATTTTTTCTCCTTCCCCTAACCACTTTGTGACAAGGCCAGAGCCAGTGATTTTGAAAAAGGTGGCCCCCAGCTGACTAGCTATACATCTGCCCATTAATGTTTTGCCTGTTCCCCGAGGTCCAAATAAAAGGATGCTCCGAGGTAGAGCAGTCAGTCCATTGAATGCATCTGACCTCAATACTGGCCATAAAACCTCCTCCTTAATGATGGCCTTTACTAGATCTAGGCCAGCAATGTCGCTCCAGTCCACGGGAGGTCCTTGGTTGATAATCTCATTGGTAACAAGGTCAATGAGGTGTGTGTCAGTATTCTTCAGTTGCTCGTCCACAGAGTGGTTGGATGAGGTAGCTGCACGAAGTCCCGGGCCTTGCATTGGGTGAGGGAGGAGCTGCCTATGCTCGTCACCATGCTCATTCATTACTGGGGAGCTATACTTCCCAAACGAGTCACTCGATCTCGAACCCAGTGAGTTTTTAGCAGTACTATAGGATGGGGGTGTTAAAGCCCTACTGGACTGGCTACTGAATTTCCTTTGCTGTTCAGAGGACATTAGCTGCTTTGTTGGCTTAAATGCTAAGGATGATGTTTCAGCACTTCTGTCAAAACCATTCCCTCTGTTTGCATTTGAAATGCTGTTGTCTGGCATTCGATACATTGGACTCTGTGTAGATCTCTGTTGGCCATAGCTGTAATTTCCATAACTGGAGTCCATTTCTCCTTGCCCTGCCATGTAGAAAGCTTTCCTTTTGAGAGAGCTGGCTGAACTGTTTGTCAGGGCAGATGGCGCAATTGGCGTCAGACCATGGCCCTGGTAAGAGTAGCTGGGGACAGTGGTTGGGGGCAGAGGGGTTGGAGCAGGGATTCCTGAAGGCAGGTAAGCCGAGGGTGGCGGGGCACCCCCAGGGCTGTACCCAGGGCCAACAGCGGTTTGAGGAGGATAACTGGCGGAAGGGTAGCTGTAACTGGAGAGGTTGGAGGTCCCGTTGTAGCCAGGGACGAGGGCTGGTGGTGGCGGCGGTGGAGGGGGCTGCAAAAGTCCCGAGCTATGCAGGGGGGATGGATGAGGGGATGGAAGTGCAGGTGCTGGCTGGCCACTGTAACTGGTATGCAAGTACGAGCCATTGTATCCTGTGGCATATTCCTGAGATGGGAGCCCTGAATGAAGACTGGGAACGGTGTGACTTCCACAGGTGCTGCTGGAGTAACTGGGTTCAGCCAGGTTACTGGCCACCCCAGGAGAGCTCCCGATGCTGGCTGAGACATCTGCGGGAGGGAGGGCTGCACTTACCCCAGCTTTGCTGGCAGTGATGACATCTGGGACACAGTTCATGGGATACACGCTCTCCGAGTTCAGGGATGGCTGCCAAGGCTCACTTTCATTCTTCCGACCATTCACCAGCCCCGAGGGAGCGTCAGAGTAATTGCTAAGAATGGGTCGCTCAGCCGGGCCTTCCAAAATACCAGAATATTTTTCTGCATACTTTTTCAGAAGGTTGGAGGCGGTGAGAGCCGAGATGTCGTCATTGGCCCAGGCGTACTGGTAGGTGCGCTGCAGGTGCCCCCGGTAGGCTTCCACCTTGTGGGCTGGGGACCGGGTGGTGGAAGTGATATCGAAGTGCTGTTCTGGCCACTGGGCATGCTCCGGCGTCCACTGCATCTTCAAGCCTAGGGCAGTAGGAAATAACACAGTTAACAGTGACCTCAGCTTTTTCCATGTGTTTTCAAATGAGTTCTCAAACATGCAGCATGTGAACTTCTTCAGCTCTCTGAAACACCGTACTTAACACCACCAGTTGTTAGGGAAAGAAAATGTAATGTCTTTAAGAAGCGGTATGGTTGGTTTGTTACAGACACATACCCACATAGCAAAATTTTTTGCCAATTCAGGAGGGGGGCAATTTTTTGTTTAAAAAATATAGGTAATGCTACAGCTCTCAAAGTAATTAAATAAAACTCAGTACATTTTAAATACTCTGAGTGGAGATTTACTGTTAACATACAAGGCATCCAACTGCTCTGTCCTCTTTCATCACAGTTTCAGTTTCATATTTTAACCAATATAAAAATATGAGACACAGCTGACAGATCACATCTAGGATACCTCTCTTATTTGGTACTGAACACCTAGTTAGCAGAGTATAATGCACCCTGCGCAGAACAATATGACACAGACATAGCAGGTCATTCCATAATCCAACTCTCATCTAAAGTGGTCCACGACAGTTTCAAATCTGCTTCGTGGAGTGCAGCAAAGCAATCTCCCAGGCAGCGCTCTGTCGCTTTCATCACACAAAGCCTACAACTCGGTATGAATTACAACTGGCTCCTTTCTGCCTCTCAGTTCTGTTGTTGAGGGTCTGGAAAAAAAAAACAAGCATGACTTGTCTGTCGGTCTCCTTGCGTGCTTTCTCTTCCCCCCCTCTGCTTCACAGCCTCCAGGGTACAAAGAAAGAGGGTTAAAGAAAAAAATAAAGCTAAAAAAAAAGATGAAGAAAAGGAAAAAGAAATGAAGCCAAGTCCCTAAAAGTTCTGTGGCTTCCACAGCTAGCTATAAAAAAACCCCAGAATAAGCAATACAAAACCAAAACCAAACCTATCATTAAAAAAAAAAAGAAAAAAAATGCATATGTCATACTAAAGCAATTAATCTTTTAATAATGTGATGTGAATTATCCTTCCTCTTTGCAATCCACTGCAATAGGTAAGAGCAATTTACAAGCGTTAAGAAAACCCCCTCCAACTTGTACCTATGCACGGCAGACACATTGCTGGGTTTTGTACAGCTGTATCAAATAGACCTCCTTAATCTCTCTCGTATTACCAAAAGTGATTTTTGCAAACAGTCTTGTGCCCTCTGGCACAGATTCCTTGATAAGGAGGAGGCCTAGTCGAAATGAAGCATCTGTGGCACTAGCTCCCCTCTGAATTACTGCAGTCTATTTTGACAGCTTCTACCCCCTCCTGTTTCTCTCCCCAACCCCTTTAGCTCTTCATTGCCTGACTCTGGCATCTGACATGGCCAGCTTAGCCTCGCTGAGCTAAACCTAACACAGCACACAGTTTGGTAACAGAATGGCATGTTTATTCCCTTCTGACTCCCTCTTCCTTGTTTGCAAAACCACTGCACCAGACACTGGAAGTTAATTAGCAGGATGATGCTGTGCTAATTGTGTTAATTTACAAGGTTTTAGTCAAAGAGAATCATGCCAGGGCTGGCACTGCTGTCATGCTTCCGACTTAATGATTAAGAAATACTGAAAACAAGGTGGGAAGGATTGCAGTAATTACACAATAAATGAATAAAGCAACAGATTCATTTGCAATTATATTTTATTGTGGTTGCACTCATTTGCATTTGGATTCTTCTATTTTTTTCTTTTTTGGATTCACATATTTGCAAATCACCAAATCATTTCAATTTAGGCTGAAAATGGCAAAGTACCTCTAATTGAGCCTTATATTTTATTAGTACAACTATTGCAAATCTCACTCCTCCTGAGCATGCCATTGATTACTTGTGGATTTTTTTCTTCCTGAGCATTCTCTTTCTCTCTCATTTTTCAAAAAATTTGACAACTTGATAAAAATATCTGTTAATAATTATACAGTTATCCTACAAAAGTTAATTCAGAGAAGTGCTTCTGACAAATGCAGCTTTGAGACTGAGGTTTTGTCACATTTGTTTCTATCATCTACCACTAATATAATATTTTTTTCTAATTGTTTCAACCATTGTCTTTTAGAAGGAGTAAGTATATAATGAAATTGGGACAAATTATAGAAATCATGTATTTAAATAATTGCATTTAAAAAAATGCAATTTTAATGAGATACTATCAGAAGGTTCCAGAAATCACACTTTGTTAAATTCTGCTGGAAATCTGAAGAGCAAATCACTAAGACCCAGTTGCAAGTAATCAGCATCTGAAGTTATTCTAATGTCATGAGAAATACCACAAGCTTTTTTAAAAGCCAAAAATATTAATGTTCCTGTAACATAGAACTGCATGACAGCATACAGGTTAACTGCCTCATTAAAAAAAAAAGTCAAACAAAACAAACAAACAAACAAACAAACAAACCCTATCTGTGTTCTGCAATGTTTTGCTTATAAGGTTACCAAAACACTGAAAGCTTCTGTTACAGAGATGCAGAAAAACTTGAGGAGGTTGATGTTTCACTAGATACTAATGAACAGATGCCATGGGAAAGACTCTGCAAAGAATGCATTAAAGCAGCAGTGAAACTTTGGAAAAAGAAGGCAAAATAGACATGGATGGAACAGAGAACCTGATAGGACTGTACTTGTACTGTAGTTAATGAATATGCTTTTGACACATTGTTTTTGACTGCTTCTAAAAGAAAGCCTATTCAATTTAAAGAGATAATAGAATGCACTGGGTCAGAGCTGAATAACATATATCACACACTACCTACTTCGTAAGCTTTTCAAAATACCTTTCACAAATACTTAAAAAATTTCATCTGTTGGTCTTTTTTATTTAGAATAGGACATGTGTTTTTAAAATAAAATAATTAAAGTTATAGGCATAGTGGGGAGATGTATTTAGATTGTGTAAAAATTAAATTCTTTGAATTTTGTCTAGATTAATTTCTTTTCCTTATTATGAGGCTGCAAAGAATGTCAGAAAATCTAAATTGTTCATTATAAGAGGAGGGAAAAATCACATCATCAGCATTCTTTATTTAGAATAATTGCTAGATAGACCAGTAGTTTCACAGTCTTGCTATCTTTGGATATGCTCACTGAACAATAATTGAAAGTTTATTTATTGATGCATATTAAATACCAGTGCATTTAACAAAGGCTGTAAAGGCAGGATTAGGCTTTGATTAGATAAGCTTAAGAGAACAGGACTGTTCTCATCCCATGAAACATGAGCATTTATTCCAGCACATCGCAATCATTAGTGTTATTTGGAAGCATAGGTTAATAGTTAACCATAAGCACATTTTTTGCATTAGTAAGCAGTGAAGAAATCTGAATTTACATGAAGTCTACTGGAATGGTCTGGACTGGGGGGCACAAAGAGCCATTTCCTCAATTTGATATTAATTGAAAAAGCAGAAAACTTTCGCTAGGTTTGGCATTATTTGATAATAGTTCACAAATTGTTTGACAAAAGTCAAATGTCTGATTTGGGAGAAAAGAAAAAGAAGAAGCACCTGTTGTACTTTTTAATTATGCAAACGTTCCCCTTCCCTCTGCCCACCCTTAGCCCCAAATTGCTTAATGTTTGTAGCCACTCCCTCTCCATATTTCAACTTGTATCTTATTAATTCCTTTTTGTTTTAGCTGATACATCTTTCTGCATTTCTTTTGTTAGGAATTCAAATGCTGATGTAAACATCTAAAATCAGGTAAATCAGGGCATATTTAGAGGTTGCATTTTTTTATTTTAGTGTAATTTAAACTCTGACATAAACCACAGTCCTGCAGATAGTGTATTTGGTTAATAACTTTCTGAAAATCCAGAAGCAATGCAAGGCTGAATGTATTTAAAAAAAAAAAAAAGATCTTTGCTAACTTAGGAATCCTCTGAACTATCGACATTTTTGAACTGTGTAAAGTGTGCTGGTATGGGCTGTAAAAGGCAAAAGGAAAGGATTCTGTCCTTAAGTACACATATGTACTTATCAGAGAATTGCTTTTAAGATAAATTTAATACATTATATAGAGAGGTAGCATAGGCTTTTTTAGTAGTATCTATTTTTCCTTGTCCTGACAGCCTTGCTATATATCCCTGCTCCATAATTATTACAGTTGGATCTATCTGGATTACATTTAAAGTAATTATAGTCAACAATTTTCAAACTAAGTGTTTGACCATATTTCCCCTTCTAATATTGTGCACTTAGCCTGAAAACAGAAAATCTAATACATCATACTTCATCAGTTGCACATATAATAATAATTCCATATGGCCGAAAGCCACTTATGTATTCAGATATATGAATGAAAATTAAAAACAAACAAACAATAAAAAACAAACAAAAAGGGAAAAAATGCCAGAGTTACAAAAAAATAACATTGCAATCTGAATGCAAAAATGAACAAGCAACATCCTACACATCCTCATTGTCCAGCAGGGCCTGATCCTGCTGGGAGCTTGGATGAGTTTGTACATACAAAGAGCCCCTCAGTGCTGGTGCCCTCAGCATCAGGTCGAAACTTCTCATCCCCTTACAGGATTATATCTGTCAAAAAAAGATAAATAACTAGCCTTTGCTTTCAATTTACATACAAGGGTTTCTGTTTCCAGCCATGGAAAGATGGTCCAGAAATAGGACCACATTGGGTAAAACCACCACAAAGGATTTACAGTGTCCCAACTCACCAACTTGCCTAGCAAAAATGTGCTTCAGAGAAAGGATACTGGGACTTTAGTAAACCTCTAATAAAATAATCAAACTAAAATTAAATCATATGCAGCTGTGGATTTCTGAAGATACTGGAAGAGATTGCACTGCACTTCCATAGATGCTGGTGAAAAAACCCCTAAATGTCCCAGAGCTGCTGCACAAGGCACTAGAAACCGGGCAGTACACCAACCTTCCCAACCAGCTACCGAAGCTTCAGTTTGGATCAGGGGCCTTCAACTGTTCCTTCAACATACCTGAGGCAAAAGAAAATAATTCTTCTCTTCTCATGGTCTCTCTTTTCCTGCCCCATTCACCCCTGCAGTGCATAGGTCCTACCTAGCACACATCTGCAGCTTCCTTTGCAAGCATCAGGAGCTCAAGCAGGTTCTTAACTTTAGGCCTGTCATTAAATATGATCTGAGCAACTGCCTAATGCGCTGTTGAAAAGGGCTGCACTGCACCAGGGGTGAACAAGTAAACGGATACTTCTGCTAAGTGTCCATAGCACACTGCTGCAAGGTAAGAAACAACTCCAAAGCCACAGCTCTGAGTACCATCAACCATTTTCTCTCTAGACTTGAAAGTGGATGTGAACTTCATCACTTTGGATTGCTTACACATTTAGCCTAGGACCCCAAACACTGTCCCGGCCTGCTGAACTACTACCCTCAGCCCTGTCCTCAGTTATTCAAGACACTGAGTATTCACACAACAGACCATAATGATTTTAGCCAAGGGTTTGTTTCTTGTGGACATACGGAGATTGGCTCTGCCAAAAGAGCTATCGACTTGAATAGGTGCCTCATTGGGAACATGCCAGTATACCTCAAACCATTTACTTCAGTGAGGGCTGAAGGTGTTGGTACCTTGAGGATGAGGCCCTAAAGCCACATTTTAAAGTCCTTCTTAAGTGTTGGGCAGAGCCGAATAAATGAGTCATGCTGTAACCGCTGTGCAAGATGTAGGACACACAACTCCCTGGATTTGTACTAAATCTGATAATATTTTATAAGACTGTATACTGTCATATGTCCCGTAATAATAAAAATTAATTCAAGATAAAACAATTCTTTTACACTCAATTTTTTATTAATAAGCATAATTTCAGCTGTTTGAAGATAGCGCAACTGATCTCTCTTAATTGGAAACAGGAGGGATTTTGAAGAGTGGATTGAGCTAATTATGTTTTGCAGGGAAAGAAAAAAAGGAAAGAAAATGATTCCCACATTTATTTTCTAATTACTCAGTGAAGACCTCTGCTCTAGTCCATGAGGAACTCCTTTGACGTCAAAGGACTCGGTGGGAGGATGAGCCTCCAACTGAGATGCCCAGCTGTACAGTCCCAACTTTGTAAGCTTTTTTCAGTAAGTGGCAGCCACAAACGCACAAAAACAGGCCTGGAAAGTGCTCTCAGCATTTTCTTGGTAGGGGTCTGTTCTTCCTCTTATTATATATGCATGCCCCACGCATCAGTGGGAGCAGGGTATTTACAATATGATTTCCATCTAGCAAGGATAGTGAAAGCATTTCAATCTTTAAAACAAAACACTTAAATCATGAGTAATATTGAGGATCACGTATATGTCAACAGCACTTAAAGATAAAAGTGGTAAGAAAAATGCAACATATTTAATGCGAGCCTGGACCAGTTAAAAACAAAATTCCAGACATGAAATCTCAATCTAAACTATCTCAAACACCCCAACTATCTAACTTAAATACTGCCAAATGATTATTCTTTTAAAATCACACATTCACACCTTACAACAGCAAATTGCAATACATCTACAGCACATGAGTTCTCTTCCCACAAGCCCCCTCCCTGCCATTTACATAAAGCAGCCTTTGATAGTCACAAAGACATTTCTGGCTAAACAGCCTTTAGAAGATCCATTAGCTTCAGAGGCCTTAAGAAATAGAAATAAGGAGAAATAATAGTCAAGCAAGCAAAGGGAAACTATGCCCAGAGATGACACGGGCGTATTCTGCCAGCAGAATCAGGCTGGATCCAGAGGCCAGCCTCGCAGCAGCCTGCAGACACGGCTGGTAGGGACTGGAGCTATTACTGAGGCACTCCGGGACCTGCCAGCATGCTGCCCACCTCGGAGGTGCTGGTTTCTGTGCAGCAGCAGTCCCTGACACAAAAACATTTTCAGTTCAGGGTGCCGTCCTTGCCGTGTAATTACATCGATGCGCAATCAGCATGTACCATAAGTAAAACCATTTATGCACACGTGTGTTGGAACCCATCTATGTAGAGAATTGGTCTTATTTGTGATTAAATGCAGTTTATCTTTGAAATATTTTATGCTATCAGTCTGCCTTCACTATACTAATTTGCTCATAACACTTTTCTAAACTAACTAGAAAACACACTAAGGAAAACAATAATTGAATTTTCTTTTACTCTATTATGATGCTTCCTCTTGCTAGGATTTAAATTTTTAAGCTGTTTTTGTCAAGTAGCTCTGAACAGTATCATGTCTTTAAAGGACCTAGCATGCTTTTTCAATGCCAAATGAGTAAGATCATAATAATTTCTGAGAGAATACTCAGAAGAACAATAGCTGTAAACAAATGTAAGCATAATTTACATGAAAAAAAATACTTTTTGCAGTCCACTGAACACACACTTATAGCTATAATGTATTTTTAAAAGATTTAATATACCACATAATCTGCAATTAATGCCCATATAAACATGAAAATCAATATAACTACTCTAGGAAATCAATATAACTAGTGATTCTGAGAATTAGAATATTCACATGATAAAATATAATAATGAATGGATACGGACTTTGGCCACTTGGCACAAGAATTTATGCATATTTGAAAATAAAAAATGTTTTGGACCTGGAGTGTGATTGCGCTCCCACCAAAGTGCTTATTTCAAGGCTCAAATAAACCCAACTGAAGCTTTTAGAAGTGCAGCAAAATGCATACTCTCTTTTTAGTCAACAAAATAGCAGAAATAGCCTTTTATTTGGTTTCCCTTCAAGAACTGGAGTTTGAGGCACATTTACTTTGAAAGAGCATAACACAAATCCTTAAAAGCAGAGCAGACAAAATACCTTCATGCTTTATCGTGTTTCTCACATAATCAACTGAAGCAGGTGAAACACAAAACCCTGAAGTTGTTTTTTAGCAAGTAAGTGAGAGGCAAAAGGAATAAATTTTCAGCACTAGGGAGCCTGTCATGGAACATTTGGATCTTGACCTAAACACATCTAGGAAAAAGAAACTTAATATCTGAAAATTATAATTGCCAAATATTGGATTCTATTATTTTTCCATTTCTGTTCCTAATCATGTTTTAGTAAATTGTTTCCTTTTTCATTCACACTTAGAATTATTGCTTTGGTTCCTTGCCATTAATAAAGCTTTTTAAAACCTTTTTTTCATGTATTGTAAATCCATTAAGACAATTTCCTTCTTAAGCTCACTTCGTTTTGCCAAATGAAGATCATCAGGACATACCACACGTGTCCAAAGGGACAGCAGAGCTAATGAATATGTATGTTTTATGTCACAACAGAGCACTCCCCTTGTTCTGCAGTATCGACCTTCTCTTATGTGAGTAAATAACAGGTGAGCACTTGTGCATGAGGATAAATGGGGTTAAAACTGCCATACAGGGACATACTTTATTTGAACAAAGTGGGTGCACAATAAAGAGATTTAACTGATGCTGAATTGTTCCAAAATGTTAGGAAATCACCTTGCTTTATAACACAAGACCAAGTTACACAGCAAGAGTTATTTAAAATATATTTCCTTCTAATTAACAGCAGCAGCACTCTGTATAAATTCCAGTATAATATAATTTTAATATATTTTTCACTCATCATACCTAAAAAAAGTAGGTATGTATTTCGTAGCTTTATGTATAGAAACAAAAGATTAATTCCAGAGATTCATCTAGCCAGCTCTATTTGATTTAAAAATATGAAGGCAAAGCTCAATTTCAGTAAGTTTCAAATAACTGTAGTCAGGTTTGACCCATTACATTCAACTAACAAAAGTGAAAAAGCAAATTTATATGGGCCAGTAACACAGTGTTCCAGCTTGTAACCAGGAATACTGCTTTCCTTTTAAAGCACTTATTTCAAAACCTACCCTAACAGGATAGGTATGAGCAGTTGTTTTACTCAGATTAGAGTACCTCTGCTAATTAGCTAAATGAGAACAAATACTGATTAAACGTATATATAGAAGTAATCTGATACTCAAGAAAAAAAAAAAAAATCCTTAACGTGTCCACAGTATACAAAGCTTTCACAAAAATTGTTTATGTTATTTATGCTTTTTGGCAATCTGCACATTAATTTTTAATGAAATAGTAAAGAGATGTTGCGTCTCACACTTCAGTAAAAATATTCTATAACCAGGACTGGTTGACATAGTGCATTAATTCAGTGTCCTTCACTCCTGGGACCTGTGTATAATTTAGTCCAGTCTGAAGAAAATAACTTTGATCTGAAGGCTGTGGAAAAAGCTACATATGAAATGAGTTTTGGTGGGTTTAGTGTTGTTTCTTATATACAAGACGACATATGAAGATAAACTGCTTTAGAATGCTCCTGACATGGCCCAGGATTAAGAGCAGGGAGCTCTTAGCAGAGCTCACCCACTCTCTCCCTTTTTCCCATCATACCAGACACACACCACACACATTTCTCTCTACTATACGCATCAGAGCAGCTACTGCTGGTACACACTGCCTTTCCAAAGAGAATATTCTGTGCAAAAGGACTGTATTATCAACCTGTACACTGATTTGGTGTCTCCACTAAAAAAACCCAGACAGACAACAAGGTATTACAACATGGGAGATCACATTGTTGTAAGAAGGCATGATGTTACCACATGGAACCCGAGATTTCCTCCCCAAGGTAGGGAACACCTAAGCGCAGTCCTCAGAACTGTACTAATCACGCTCTTAGGGAAAACAGAGCTCCGGCACAGCTCCTTCCCCGGCTCGGCTGCGCGAGCAGCTGACCCTTCCTTTCCTTCCTGCTCCCCCCAAAGCAGAGAAACAAGATTAAAAGCAGAAGCACAACCAAAGAACTGACATCCTAAAAAACTAAGCTGAGATAAATCTTTCCCCCACTTAAACCTTTCAATTACTGTATTTCACAAATTCCAAAGATTCTTTCTTGCTCACTCAATAAAATGTATCTGAATTAACTACTGAAAAATTGAATATAGCCAGTTTTTTTGCATGCTCTTGGTTTTGGACTTGCTGTATTATTTCCTGAGCATTTGAAAGGAACTATATAGATTGTTCAGTTAACTTGACAAATTATCTGGGGGACAGGGAGTGGAGGAACAGGGAATTTTCTATAGACAAATATAGAAATCTCTCTCTCTCCTTCTCTCTTTCTCTCTCCATTTATATATTTTAGACACACAGGCACCAGAGAGAGAATGTCTCAACTGAGAAATTGAACTCTGTGTATGTTGATATTTTTTCCATATTCCTGGAGAGAGTGGTAAGGAAAAGAAACTAACTCATCATATTGGACATTGGTTGATCCTTTCTCAAAAAATAAAGCAAAGTTCATCCTGCAACAGGAAAAGTTGAGCCATGTCCTAAGACACACGGTATGTCACTGAGAGGATGCACAGGCAGAAAAAGAGGGCAGAAAAAAAAATAACATGCTGGTTTTAAAAATAGAAAGAAATTATAGAGCCCAGCTGATAAAATGTCCCAGTCTTTTGCAGCTATCACACAAATTTAGCCATTGCTGTAAGCAGCCTTCAAGATACAACATAAATCTAAACCATGCAATGATCATATCAATAACTAGCTGAGTACAGTTGATAGCTTAAACAACAATAATCTGTGTTATTTTTCTGTAATTTTGTCCATAGTCTTATTGCATATGTAGCCACCTAATGATGAAATACTTTTAAAATTTGCTTCAGGGTACAGAAGTCAAGCTCCACTGATTAGCATCTCAAAGCACACTACAGGCACACATTTGTATAGCAGAATAATAGCACTTGTGTTTGTATGCTGCTGAAAAAAAACCCAACTACCCCCCACCCCCCACTATTTTACTTGATGTTTGATGATGCACACTGATGAAAGCCCTTTCTCTCCCAGAATATATATAATATATAACAGCTAACTGTAAGAATTTCAAAGACAAGGTAGAAAGGTAACATCACAAAAAAGGAGCCAAAAAGGGATTTTGGGGCCAATACAAGATACTTAGACCCCAGGTTCATGGGCCTGATTCTTCCATCACTTCTCTGGTTTGAAGTCAGAAAAAATACTGAAGTTTACAATTTATTGTAAAGGAGATAAATGTGCCACATTAAAATGTGTTAATTACACATATTATATTTTATTCACCAGTATTTGGGGTTTGGGGCCTGTATTTAATAAAAATTCATCAAAGAAAATATTTCATTAAAATCTTGATAGAAAGTTCTGATATTCACTGCACTACCTCAGCTTCTGATTAATTTCCTATGTCTAATTAGGTGGCATTCAAACTTTATTGAATGTGAACCTTCCTAAAATTCGCTGTAAACTGACTGGACAGTGTCTCATTTCAGCCACATTCTGAGACTCCAGTCCAACAAATTGCTTTCAGCAGCCCTGCATCCTTCCCTGTGCATCCCTCTTCTGCCATTTCTCCAGGCATAATTTATTACAAGGTTTTAGTTAGAAAAGTCTCCATCTAATTTTGTATTAAATAATATTAGAAGAGTGCATCCACTTGGATTTAGTATTAAAAATGCTATACACTATCAACAGGAACATTAGAATCTCACTAAGTATTCAGCAACTATAAGCTTAAATTATTTTTTCTATTAACACTTCTTTTTTCATCCAGAATGTGTAAGTAACATACAGGAATGACTTAAAGAGTGCTTAGCATTAATGTAATTAAACACACTTAGCATCAAGAATTAAGTTCATAAACAAATAGATATTCACTGAAGTATTTGATATCAGGAGTAAACATTTATTAAAAGTTGCTTTTACTCCAGAAAAATAATTTTTAAAGTTAAAAGAAAGATCTGATTGAATTATGAGGTATTGTAAATGCTGTGAGAGTTCTGTGATTACATGTAAAAGATTTACAGATCTGTAAAAGCTTTACAGATAACAATTGAAAGGTGCATTACACTAATCAGAGGAATGCATAACCTCTGCAAAGCAGGTAGGAGTGAATCTTTTAATTTTCTCTTTTCTTACAGTTTTATATTATTACACAAGGGAAGTAGAGGAAACCTAAATATGACCCTATTTAGATATACTAACTGAAAAGCCTTTGTAGAATTTTTAAGCAAACAGGATTGTGCTTCCAACGCTGCCCATCTAGTTTTCCAATGTGTTAAATTGGATGGCTACTTGGACAGCTCTCTATTCATTACTGAACTGTGGAAAGGAAACACAGAGGTGGCATTTTCCTTTTAAACCATCTAATGCCTTGTAGCCAGATTCCAAAGCATCAAGGAGAGATTTCTTTCTCCTTTTTTTCTCTTTTTTTCTTTTTTTTTTTTTGCTAGACAAGCTGTCGTAATTGAAATGAAGTCTAATCAGACTCATTACTGTTTTCAGCAATTTGCACCACCAAAGATGCTTATTAGGTAACAGTGTTTAATAAACCGCTCTTTAGAAAACTACCAGTAATGAGCTCTTAACAGCCAATCTTTAGCGTGAATGTAATGTGAAAAGTGTTCCTAGCACTGAATAGATTTTCACATTTAATAGTGTCATAATTAAGCTCAAGGAATTGGTAGCTGTGATGATAGATATTTACTGCAATATAGACTTCCTTCCCCCTAAAAAAATATTTGAAAATTTTCAATATTTCCAGAGAAAATTTTAGAACTGCTTAAAAGACTGTGCAAGGCTGGATTAGGTTTATAAATTATACTTAATCAGAGTATTTAGGGAATGTACAGAGTTCTGTGAGTCCAGTATCAACTACAAAGCATGCATAAAGTTAATTCCACCTAGCTTTGTTTGACTGCTCTTCCATCTCTTAAGAATTCCAGTCCTTATTATACAAATAATAAATGTTGTTGTCACCAGCTGAATAATAATGAACAAAAATGGCCAATAACAAGAGATACTTGAAGAAACACTTGTCAGTTCTCCTTCCACAGTAACAGCAGAAAATGCTTGAGAAAAAACAGCAAATTGCTTGGGTTCAAAATAAACTTATGGATGTCTAATAAAGGTATATATTCACACACACATACATATATAGCTAATGCTGTTTCTCCTACGTGTTTCACATACTATCGACTCCTAATGCCTACTTAGTACCAAAAAACCCAAATTCTTAATGCAAAGAACACCACAGCTCTGAAAATGTAATATTGTGACATATATTATTCATAAAAGACAGCCAGCCACAAAAGCTTTCATCGATAGAAGGTTCAATTTAACTAGATGTACACCTTGCCGTACTAGTCGCATCAATACTACAACCTAACAAATGCTGAAAGTGGCAAAAAAGAAAATAAATTGCATGTATAAACTAACTAATTAAATATCCAGAGTGAATCTTGAGGAATACCTTCTGTTCTCTCATATGATTGATTTCAGCTTGACATAATATTTAAAGTTATCAATAAGAAATGACCGAGACAACCTTTTTCTCTCCCACTAGGAGAAATACACAGGGATGCAAACATTGTTTTGCTTACTAGAGGTTCTGCTGGACAAGGTTTGTGTTGGTGGCCAAGACTTTGGAAAGAAGTTCATAAACATGAGTAATCCATAATGAAACCACCAACAAAATGATGAAGACCAGTTCTCTTGGAGCAAGATTTTTATATCAGAATTCCATGTTAAGATGTTAAGAAGAGTTCCTTACTGAAAGAGTGCTCTCACTGCATCTTTTGTATACCCTAGCCCCAAACTTCAGCAGCCCTATGCCTCTGTATCTGTTTGCAGCTTTCTGAATCAATAGGACAATAAGAACTGAGACTACCAAATTAATGCCAGTTTCATTTGATTTTGTGGTATGTGCTTCTTTGCACTACAAAGTGGAAAAAGGAAAAAAATCCCAACACAACCCCACACCCAGAACTCATTCCCAGATGGGTCTTTGTAGCTTTAAGATCAAAATACCTTCCAGTTTCTTAAGTCGGAACTGAATTTTACTTAGATCCAACATTTTTAGTGCGGCTGCTGCTTATCCTATCATGCAATTCCAAACTCTGCACCTTTAAGTCACATACTTAGCTTCTGCTCTGCAAAATAACATAACATAAACTATGATAAAATAAAATAACAGAGACTCCACAACTGCTTTGGACTGCCTCCTCTTGTACTTGTGAATAATGCATTAAACTTCACATCATTTGTGAGTGACAACCCGATGGTCCAGGATGCATAATATGCATTTTGTACTGTTGATTTTACTAAGCGCAGATGCTCTGAAGCATCAATTGTTCATCAGTAAGTCCTTCAATATCATATATTATGATATTTTTTGTAGTTTAAAACTGGGGTTGACAGAAATGAAGCATCCACAGGAGTTATTTTACGCATCATTATAGAGCTTGGTTACCATCTTTTCTTACTCCTAACACAAAATTAAAGCAGGGGGGAAGGTTCAGTGTGTTCTGTAGCCTAGCACTACCACAAAAACAACAAGTTAGAGAATCACTTTTCTGCCTCAGATCCTCTGTATTTTATCAAGTCTACAAAACACCAGTCTGCTCACCTAAGATGCTGACCCCAAACAATGCCTGACTTTCAATAGAAATTGAGACTTTTCCTTCTGATATCTCTAGGCTTGCTTAGCCCGATCACAAAAGTCTGATCTGATTTTTAGAGGAGTTTCCATTGAAGAACTAGGACCTATCAAATTTTAAACTACTCCAGGCTGCTACCCTGAGATGGCGTGTCATATATCCATGAGTATGGACTAGCATAAGAAACTGCAAAAGCGTAGGAAGTCAAAGAAGGTGGTGAAGCTACAGGGGCAGGTTAAACTCCAGGCAGAACTTGCCCCAAAACACTGAATTGGTTAGAAAGAGCAGCAGCATCCTATAAAAAGGACCGTGAGAAGAACCTTAACACCCATATTCAAGTTAAGGTGCTGCCATCAACCAGAGCCTCCATGGTGTAGAGGTTGAGGACCCTCCACAGGGCCAAGCAGGAGATGACAGCTCAAGTGGGAATGTCTGCTGTCATCAAAACAGTTGAGCCCTGGAGTGGCTTTTCTCAGGACAACTCCACCAAAAGACAGCATAAATAGCAGAAACTGGACTCCACGTAGAATTTACTGCACCTTCTACAGTAGCATAGACACTTTCTTCTCCATCAATTAAATTACAATATTGTAGTTCACCTTCTCCCAACTAGGACCCAGCATCAACCACAATCTGCCCTTCAGCAAAAGGTACCATAAACAATAGTAGGGTACCTTTGAGTACAGAACACCTCAGATTTCTGTGTTCTCTTTTCTCTCTCTTTATGGCAATTTTCCAGTAGGTAAAGGGGGACTACAAGAGAGCTGGAGAGGCACCTTTTACTAGGGCATGTACTGACAGGACAAGGGGGAACAGCTTTAAAACTGAAAGAGGGCAGGTTTAGATTAGGTATTAGGAAGACATTCTTTACTGCAATGGTTGGTGAGGCACTAGAACAGGTTACTCAAAGAATCTGTGGATGCCCCAGCCCTGGAAGTTTTCAAGGCCAGGTTGGATGCACTTTGGGCAATGTGGTCTAGTGGAAGGGCATGGCATGTCCATCACAGAGAAGTTGGAACTAGGTGATTTTTAAGGTCCCTTGCAACCCAAACCATTCTATAATTCTATGGGGGTTTTTTTTGTGGAGTAGAAAGCAGCTTGAATGAAATACCATATGAAATAGTTTCACTTTGTGTCCTGCAAGGGCTTTTTTTGCTGGCTTTTTCAAAGGAACACTCCCCCCCCCCCAAAAAAAAAAAACCCAAAAATAAACTCAATTGTTCCAATATAAATAATCACTTGTCCAAACAACTGCACACAAACCAACTCTGCAGACTGCCAAGGCTGCTGTTCTATTATGACACATTTACAAAAGCTACATAATAGATGAGTTGCAGCAGATGAGAACATTTGTCCAACAGAACTGCAATCCTTTATCTTAAGGTAGACAATATTCCCTGCATTTTGGACTGGTTTAAACACACAGACTTGCCTAGTAGCTCTTTCTTTAAAGGTAGAGCAGTCTAGTACACAACTTCCCTAACTGAAATTGTGTATGGAAATATCTCCTTATAAAATGAAGGAGGCAAAAGGAACACCACCAGGTCCTATAAAATAGAGCTGTAGGTTTTTCTGGAGGATGTGGGTGAATAAAGCAAATGCATGTGTAAGTGAGGAAAACATTCGCAGGCTTTGGAGGGATTGGGGTGAGTGCAGCAGAATCTAGCAGTCCTTGTCTTTTACTTTATTTTTCATTGAGCCTATTTTCTCCTTCTATATAAAGCTTCTATAGAGCTTTCTATTTATTTTAGCATAACTCTGTATCCTTGTCATTAAACAATCAAGTTCTAATAAAAAACATAATGCAAACAGCCAGTTGTGTAATGAAAAACAACACAGGGTTGAAGGGGGGTTCCTGCCTTATCTCAGCAGCAGATTAGCTTATGCCCTGCAGCATGAGATGGGAAATATGTTCCTCACTATTACAGTTTTGATTCTGTATTTGTATTTTATGTGGATTTTTAAAGAGATGAATTATAAAGCTTTGATTCAGAGAATCTCCCTCTTTCCATGTGTACATATGTATAAATGTACACATACATTTATTTCCCCTCCCAGAGCAAAGATGATGCTTATCTCTCATGATGGCTCAATGTCTAGTCTGGAATTAACACACAGAAAAATCACAGAAACAGAAAAGAACCCCCATGTTTTGGACTATCCCAGTACAGACTGTATCAACTGCAATCCTGAATATATATCCTTTTGAGAAATTATAAGTGACCCTTTTTTCAGTAACCTTTCTGCTGCACTATTGTACACTGCAATATTATTTCTGCTTAGAGAATGGTACAGTTTTATTTAACAAAAAATGTAAAAAAAAAAAAAAAATCAGTTAATTCCCTTTACAGTCAAGCAATGCTAAGAGTTCATTCACTGGCAACAAGACAGGAGATCTCCAACAGCCACAGATCTTTCAGATGCATCTTTCTTCCTGTATCTGACATACATGACCTCCTTCTCCCCTTCCCCATTCCTCAGTTCTTTACATGCATTTCTGCACTGTCCTCTATCTCAAAGCTGTGCCAAATCAAGAGTAGCAGTGCTAAAGGGTGGTCAGAAAATAGGACAGCAAAGGTTTTTCAAGTGAACAAAGCAGCATCCTGTTCCTACCACCTATCAAGCATGTTTCTGGTTTCTCCATGTACTGAAGGCCAGGTTGGGTGATTGCCACTCGCTTCAGGAATTTAATTACAGACACAGCACAGCCACTCAACACACTTACTCCCAATGGCTTATGAAATTCGTGTGGAGAAATCCCGTCTCAGCCTATGTCAGTGCACTTGCTAAGTGGCAAGTGAATACCTAACCCACTACACCAGTATGTGGGGTTAGCTGCTCTGAAGATATAGCTAATATTGAGAATAAAGTGTAAAGTAGAAAGTAGGAACAAGAAAATCATTTTTATGAAAACTTTAGAAACTTCAGTCCACAAAAGACAGGAAAATGAGGCAGAACCTTTATACTCAAGTATTTGCTAAGTACAAAGCTAAGGTTAAGGAAGACTTGAATTTGCCCATGGCCTCACTTCAGTTTTTGTTAGCTGTTTGGACTTTTTTTTTTTTTTTTTTTTTTTTTTGCTTCTCGTGGTTTTCATTAGGCACATAATTTTCTAAGCATTGCATATCTACTATGCAAAGATCTTGTGTCACCTTTTCAAGGATGGATCCAAAACATTTCAAATAAATAAATATCCTATATTTGATTTAATAAAAATTGCCTTGAGTCCTATCCATTTTTTTTCATTCTATGTATTAAACTGAGTTTGCCATGACTGAACTAAAATGTACTTGATAACAAATGGTTATGGGGCATGGGTTGATATTTAAGAGGTAAGGTTGCACCAAGGTAGGTTTGATGGGCCATTTTGAATTGAGGATAATCAGCAATGACATTTCTTAAAAAAGGTCTGGATTGCTAAAGAGGAGAAACGCTCTAAATGCATCAATGAAAACTGCTGCTGAGCATGACTGCTTTTTTTAATATTTTGACTATTTTCAAAGGAAAGACAGTCATGGTACAAATGTTTTTTCAATAAATCTCTGGTGAGTACCGGGCACTTCTAAGATCAGTTACACAGCATACTCTTAAAATGATTAAACTGTCTCTCACAGCACTTTAAATGATAGACTGCCCAGAAAAAGCACAAGTGGCCCACAAATTAGGAACTGTAGCAGTAGTTGATAAGCTAGAATGAGCTCTGGGGCGTTTTAGGACACACCTCACCCTCATTACTGGGCAGCCCCTCTTGGAAAAACGCTTCCCCTTGTGTAAGGTCATTCAACTAGATTAAAATATCTCACTGTAATGTTACCTCTTTATAACACCTCACATACTTGGATATAGAAGTGCTGGTTACAGGATGAACAATGAGCTTGCTTTTATATGCACTGCATAAAGATACCACCTGTGTGATTTAGTTGAAAAGGAAAATTTAATCTGTATTTCTGGGATGGCTCTATCTAAAGTCACAAGTTGCTATGACAGAGAATTTAAATTGTTTGAACAGTTCCCCTGCTCCCTTCTTCAAGTTGCTATGAATGTCTGTAATTTAGGCTTCTGTGTTGCTAACATGCATGTGGATATCTTGTTAGTCATACGAATAAAGCTGCATAATTAGGCAGTGGTGTAATTTGTAGCCTGCAACTCTTTCTTCCACCTTCCTTTCCTGATGCTCCTTGAAGAAACTGCGATTTATGTTGGTGGCAGATCATGCCACTGTTATTCACAGAAATACCCTTTGCCTCAGATTTCTTTGAAATTAGTCACAAGAATTAAACCTTCTAGCAGTCACGAAGGACAGGGATATACCGCGACAACTCCTCTGCTGCCCACACATGTGGGATAGGCATTTGGGCAGGTGACCAAATGGTTAACTGTGCTTATCCTTTCATCCTCCAAACTGACAGAGACTTCTTTAAATTCTTAGAGCTCCTCTTACAGAATCTCTGCTTGACAATTTCTAAATGTGTCCAAATGTGCACCAAGTTCATCTCTATTAACAGGAAATGAAACTGAAATAAAGAGGCGCTCCTCGTGTTGACTGCAGGCATTTCAGATTTCATGGCAGCCTGTGTCTCCCCAGTGCCTTTCACATGGAAGAGATAATGTGTGTGAAGAAAAACAAAATTGCAGGTTTAGTAATGTCAAAATCTGATTTATGCCAAAATAGAGATGTCAACAATAGCAGAATAAGTGACAAGTGTTAAATTACCCAAAGAAGTAAATTCTGTAATTATTTACCTCTTTGGCATGTGATCCTTAACAACCTCTAGACCTAAAAGGAACAGCAGGAACCATGGACATTTTGAAATTCAGCGTTTTTCCTTTTTTTTTTTTGAGAAAATACTTTTTGCCCCCAATTTTTTTTTTTTAATACAACCAAGTGCCACCATCAACATTTCAAATAAAACGTCAGCATCAAGCCCCACAGCTGAATATGCTGGGAGCTGAGTATACAGTCATCTGCAAATGGACAACTTTAATTCGATTCCTGGCACCACTGGCCACGCTGAGAATTCTTCTATCTCTTCACACCAGGGGTTTGCTCTTTTAAGCATTGCTCCCTGAAGGGAAGGCAAAACTAGAGAAAGAGGATTTCCAATGACCCTGCACAGATGAATGAATGTGTCAATGGTGAATATTGGTTCAGCTTTGAAATAGGGAGTCCTGCAGTGGTTTCTCTGCTTCAACCCCACTAGTGAGTTTCACTGTGGACTTCAATGTGTAGGAGGCCTTTAGGGAAAAGATAATAAATGGGGGGAAAAAGGATGGGGGGAGAATGAACAAAATGGTTTAAGAATAATAGAAAGGCCTTTCTCCAATTATAACCTTTAAATTATTTCTTAGAGATGAGCATCTCTTCAGCATAGCTGGTTACAGAAATTGGTTTTAAAAAAGCTTAAATAAATAAGGGGTCCTTGCCAGTCAACATTAAAGGACAGCATGACCTTTCAGCACATATTTAATTTTGATGGGCTTCCATTTGTTCATTTGTTTGTTTCTGGTGTAAAGATGATGTAAAAACAGTAGAGAAATTGTGCAATTTTTAAATTGCTCTCTCTTGCAGGGTGAGCCTGTTCTGTTTATGACTGCACAAAAAACAGTGACAAAACAAAACAGTGACATGAACAAACTAAACATGGAAAGGAAAGGTGCCTCTGCTCAGCTCCATAACTCTCCTATAACTCAGGTAAACACAAAAGTGTTTGTCTAAGCAGTAGTGGAATACACATTTACTTCTACAAGCCTTTCAGTTCATTTTCATGCAACTACCTATCAATCAATGACACAATATAATTTCCTAATTGTGCCAATATTCATGGTTTTAGCTGTTTTAAAATCCAAAGAACACATGTTTCAGCAAGACAGAAGTCTAATTATTTAAACATGATGCAGAATAACATTTCTCTAAGGCCATTTTTTTTACAAGTTCTAGTTTTTTAAAGTTGCTATAGAATTGAATCTGTATAGCAAAATTTATAAAAGAAATAACACAAGCTTCAAGTGAAGAAGGTTGAATTGTTAAATTCCCAGTAAATGCTGCTTTTCCTCCTTTATGTATACAAAAATTTTACTTTTTATCAGAGCAAACCCAAGATATTCAAAGTGAAATGTACAATTTCTCAATGTTAAGAACCACAGAAGAGAAAGAGCATCTTTTTTTATTTACATGTCATAACTTTAACGTATAGGAAAACCCAATCACCCAAACCAAAAGAATCCTCTCAAACTCCAAACACAACAACAACAACAACTCCCCCAAATCCAGAAATCAAACAAACAAAACCCAAATACACCCCAGGAACTCTGCACAGGTTTCTATAGGTTTGAAAATCACGTTGGCAGTCAATTACTGTCTAAAGCAGAATGTACACTCTTTAACAATCTTATGCAAATTAAAGTTTCTTATTATAGAATTGCTAATGAAATATTTACATTTACCCCTAATGTTGCTGAGAATTAAAAACAAAAAAAGATATCTAAAGGGATTGGGCAGCTTTAGTCATTAATATAATATGCAGATACTGAATATTTTTGGATACTTGGGGGTATTAGCTATACATTTCATAGATAGCATCACATATTGTTCTGCTTCAGCTAAGAAAGAACTGTGGTAATCGGATTTATAGAGTCTATACCATTTCCTAAGGATGCTGCCTGGGATCTTTTCAGAGAGTTGAGATGTCAATGTTCTTTTAAGACTATTTTATAAATACTAAGCAACAACTTCATGAAGAACTGCACTGATTTCCAATTATGTAAAAATTAATTTGTTTAATCAAGCTACAAGAAGTTGAACTGGAAAAATTCCATCACACTAAGTGAAGGATTATTACTCACAAGAAGTATTTTCAATGTCAGACAGACTTGAAGCCAGAAGCCAGCTATATGTCTTACAGAGAAGACTATGTGCCTGTTTCTCCTGCCTGACTAGTTTTTTGAAAGCCCTCCACAACACCAAAATGCACTCTAAAAGAGTGTTCACTTGCTTTTTAATTTTGCTTTAATCACAGCCAAAGAAATTTCCAGGAATAAGGCTTAAATAGAGTTACCTTTTACAAAGGTGCATTTCCTTTTACATGGTAAAGTGCACAGGAAAAGGAAAGGAGATTCCTGACAAGTTGCTCTGCCTCTTGTCTCAGGAATGTCTAATAAATAAGGATATTAGTTCATCTGGCCCACTCCCAGCATTTGGTAATAAATGTTTCCCTTTTAAAACACATTTGAAAACTTGTAAAAAAAAAAAAAAAAAGAAAAAGGCTTTTTGTTGTCATAATGCATGAAATCCTTTAATTTTATTATTCATGATCATTATCAAGTAAATTCTGTTGAAAAAAGGGAACAAAATTTTGGCATAATTTTGGGATGATAGCAGTACAGATGAGAATTGCTCCCATGACCTCCTTCTGAATGGTGATATATGCAAAATAATCCAAAATGAGTTGCTTTCCAGTCCCTTTACAGACTACTTGACATCCACTGCTCAAGTGTTTCAAACCTTCAGTCGCTGACTGTAATAGTGCACAGATGGAACAATATTTATTCTGTCAGTGGAAACTAATTAGGATGACACTAACTCTGAACATTAAACCAGAAGGAAAAAAAAAAATTAAACAGAAAAAAAGAAGAAAAATCACACTTTACACAGTATGGCACATGATCTGTGAGTTTACAAATAAATACTATAAATTTTAATGTATTTCTGTTACATGGGTGGCATGACCATCTTTGCTGTTCCTGCTGCACATGGTAGCCAGAGATGGGCTTGCAGAGACATATCTGGATTTCTGCACAAACACCCCAGCTCCACCATTAACTCACTTCACGTCAGAAACTGCACCCCAACAACTTCCCCTCTGCCAGAATATCAAGTCAGACTTGCATATTATTTCACATAATTTTTCAGTCAGCCACACTGCCCCAAGACGTTACCCCCCCCCCCAGCCTGCAGTCCTTCAGGTCCTGGCGGTGTCAATGTCCCAAGTTGGGCAGAATCAAACTCAACCATGGAGGTGACCAGCCCCAGCACTCTGCTTCTCCCCCTTACCTCAAACTGCAGGCAGGCATCAGGAGGTTGGCTGGCCTTTAGAATAAAAGATCTCATTTGGTAAATCATCAAGTCTGATATCTATATCTATATATAGATATGTACCTTCCATCCCTCCATGCAATGACTGGCTCACAGCTCCTGAAGACTCAAGATCATAAATGTGACCTCAGGACACAAACTAGTGATTTTCAAAACCTCATTATGGATCTAAATCTGCATCTTTTGCTCTCTTTAATAGCTTTAAGTCTCTTGATTTTTGATGTTCATGAGCTTGAATAAATTTCACAAATGTTTAATGTTTTGAAGACCTCTATGGTACAGCTCAAATTTCAGAAGATTATAAACACAGCTACAGCATGGTAGTTTACTATTATTACACCCAACTACCCAATTGTCTTTCAGCAATATTTTCTTTAAATGAATGGACATGTCAGGGGAGAACTAGGTTTGCTATTCGCATGCATTTGTGTAGATTCACCATTCTAACATCTTATTCTCTAATAAAGAAATTTTGTAGGAGAAAAAACGAAAATGCATATGCTTTAAGCATTGTTGACTTTTGTAATTTGAAATGGCAAATTAATCAAAACCTAAAAAAAACAAGAGGAAAAAAGAATATCAACTGCCCACAGTTAAGCAAGGGTTAACATTTGGGAAGTAAGGCATCATAAAAAAGTTGTCCCATTAATTCTGTTAATATAACATGAACTGGGAAGAAACAGAACTGCCTGAGAAGGTGCGATCTCAAAGGCTTCTTGTCTGTGCAGCGGCATGATTCTCTAGAGGTGTTTAAAAAAATACATTTGGAAGTGACGCTTTTGCTGTTGGTAGCGTTCTTCACTTAGCATCCCTCAGCAACCAGGAATGTGCTGGTGCAGAATCTCATTTTGACTCCATCCATATTACACAAAAGTAATGGTAGAAATGAGTATGTTTTTTATAAACAAGATGTTAAGCAAACACTTCTTCAGCAGTTCCATCCATAGCCGCTAGTCTAATAAAGGATGTTGTCTATGTCTACAAATGTGTTTTTTCTCAGCTCAATGAGACTAATTCTGAATTATAATTATTTTAATCTGAAAAAAATTCTTAAAGCACCTCCTAAACTGGGATACTAAATGTGCTCCATGCT
Source organism: Aphelocoma coerulescens (assembly GCF_041296385.1). Classification (NCBI taxonomy): domain Eukaryota; kingdom Metazoa; phylum Chordata; class Aves; order Passeriformes; family Corvidae; genus Aphelocoma; species Aphelocoma coerulescens. The sequence continues at coordinate 21,915,258 of NC_091021.1, read as the reverse complement.
TGGTTTATTTATTGATATTCATGTCCCAGCTCAAAGGCTACTAAACTGCAAACCTACATTTTAAAACAATTTTTTTTTTTACAAACTTAATTCAAATGCAGGGCACAACATAATGAGTAAAGCTGCAAAAATGATGAAGTGCATCTTATTTCTAACTGATGATAATATCTTCTGTGGATGCCAGATACCATCTCTCCTGAAATCATACCTTGGCTTGACAATAAAACTGGAAGTTACTCAAGTGTATTGTAGCCAACTGTCAGGTTTAAAAACAGTCACAACATACTATTAGTGGCATTCAGCCAATCTCTTAAGGAACACAATGACCCGAACTTTATTCTGAAAACTCAGTTTGAAAGCAAATCTATTCCCTAAAGTAATTTTCAGCACTGCTTAAAAAGCTTGGAAAAATCAGATTAGAGTAAACCAGATTATGTAGATGTTATGAGAACGTAACTTCTAAAAATAACTTTATGGATCAATTCAAGTAAAATTCAAATACAAAGATCTCACCTTTCACACAGCCCTGCACTTCTATGTTTTATAATTCTGGCCCCAAACAATCAGATTGATACAGTCTGTAAAGTTAGTACAGTGTTTAGAAAGCCTAGGATATAAAACAGCTCCTGTACATTGAAAATTTGTGCCTTGAGAGGCTTATGTGAACACATTACACACAGTATCTGACAGAACTGATGCACTGCATGCTGTGTTTGAAATGACTATGGATGCCTAAGAAAAAAATATTCTCTCAAATAAACAGGCATGCATATCTATTACTATGATCTGTAACAGGGCACAAATTTCCTTCCATTTTTTAAATGCAATATTCCTATCACTGTTGTAAACTTCCATGAGAAATAACACTTCATACACACAGATGTATAAAGATAAAAAAGGAGATAATGCTAAATACAGACAATGAGTGAGGTCCAACCATTGAAAGCTTGCCATAATCACAGAAAATGCACCCAGGTAAATGCTTAATAGAAACTCCTATGAACTAACAGGAGTGACACATAATCAATGCAACCCCTATTAAAGCATTATTAAGATGTAACCTTGTTTATTCTAAGTAATATAAAACGTAGCCACTCACACATAAAAGCCATCCATGCACTAGCCAGCATATCACAAAAATGGTCAGATATAGTCCAAAAGAATATGCTCACAGATACTTCAGGAAAAGAAACATACACTAACGTTTCACTGCATTTGGTCCAGAAAATAACTTAGATGTTATTAATGTATGACAGCATATATTGAACTTATTCTTTCCAAACAGCATTGACTAAATGTCTCTGTAAAATTGATTCCAAGAGATAGAACTTTACTACTTTGTGTATTCAAATTAAGTTACTACTTAGCTAAAATATCACATGCAAGGAAGAAATTGAGTTAGTCTCAACATGTGGCTAAATAAGATAATTTGTTTCATGCATAGGAACTCTACAGATTTATTTGTCTGCTGATTCATGATATCTGACTTATAACTGTAGTATTAGGAAATTTACGTAGGAAAAATACCATGTTTAATTTCACTTTCACCTCACTAGTGAGAAATACTACATCAATTCAAAGCACTGCTTACCTTACTCATACTACAATTGAGTCTTTGAAAGGATTTTGCCAACATGGAAATTAAGGTTCAGATTTCTTTGCACTCTTATCTCACAGATGTACTACCAGGAAAAGATATACTCTCAGCTTCAACAAAGTAACTGATTATTGAAATGAAGCTTATTTATGGGTTCAACATTTTTGGTGCCATCTATAAAGTCAAAATTATGCCTAATGCCTAAGCATGATAATAGAAATATAGCAGTTACTTTCCCAGGACAAGTACAAACTAAGGATCAATTGCAGTTCCTAATGGTCAGTTCTCCTCAAGATCATCACCAGATTCCCACTGTAAACGCTGACTGTAACTCAACTTGAAATGGGGGATTTTAGCTTTGAACAAGGTAATTGTCAAAGGTAGCTCCCAGTGAAGCAAAGATAATAGTTGTGTTGCAATCACATGTAATATAATAGAGAATGGTGAAAAAGTTCTAATTGTGTTTATCTGACCTCCATTTGCAGTGTTGCTAAATATATCAGAAGATGCAAAACTAGTAAATAAAACAGCAGAAAGTTTCTCACTGTAAAATGAATCTTCTCCAATACAGGAACTCAAAAGAAAAAGGATCCCAGAATGGATCAAGTTGGAAGGGACTACAGTGGATCATCTGGCCCAACCTCCCTGCTCAAGCAGGGTCATCCCAGAGCACACGGCATAAGATTGTGTTCAGACAGTTCTTGAATATCTTCAGTGAAGGAGACTCCAAACCTATTTGGGCATGAATGAAAGTTGCCATGGCATTGCACTTTAAGAGTAATTCTAAAATTTTGCTTTCCATTTCTACAGTTTTCAACTTTGGGTTAGGCTATTTTCTCTTTGAAAAAGATATTCCCAGTGGAGTCATAGAATTTCATCATTACTCTACTTATTTGTTGCTTTTCTGCAATTTTCTTACTAAAATTACCTGTGTTAGCACTGTAAGCATCTGAACTTTGTTAATTAGCTATATGTAAAAAAAATGTCCTCATACAAGCTACTCTCTGCAATATTTCTTTTTCACCTGTTCTATGAGATAATGTAGCACTGTGCCATGGAAAAAAATGAATAAAATCCTTTTGTAGCTAAAAATATACATATGTTCTTCTTTTGTTAGCTTTCCCTTTTTCTTCAATCTAAACTACAAGACATTTTGACTTATAATTGAATTTTTACTGTGACGTTTGTTTTATGATATTTGTTTCTTAAATCTCTTTCAGAACCCTATAGAGCTGATATACACACCAGTGTCTGCTCAAAGTAACAAAAGTGCAATCCAGTGGAATTAAATGCAGCTGAGTTTTGATGCTATAATAATCTTGTAAATACAGCTTCATTGGCAAACAGTGGTAAGAAAATCTCAGGAGGCTCAAGTAAAATCTGGTTCAAAGAAGCATCCTAAAATTTATTTTTTTCTACTGAAAACTATTCTCCTTTTTCCTCCCTCTCCATACAGAAGTTGTTCATTTAGAACAGGCTAGTTTTACGCCTCAAGATGACAGAGAAGAGGGCATCCTGATGGTCCAGAGAGAACAGCAGCATCTTTTCTTGTAGTAAAGGCTGTAAGGTACAAAGAGGATAACTTTGGTATGAATGATTTGTGGAGAAGAGTTGTGAGCATGCAGAAAGAACAAAAACTGGGACAGTGTCTTTTCATCAGATATGAAGGAACAACATTCCTAGTTCTAAAGGACCCCAGCTCTCACACAGAGCCTAGGACAGTGATTCTATATCAGAAATTCAGGAAAAAAATACTTTCCTTGCTCCTCCCCATTCTACACAGTAACTCAAAGCAACTGATTTCAAAGTAGGCTGAAGCCTGGAGAACTTAACAGCTCAGACATAAATGTTCATCCCAAACCCTTCCCACCTGCCATGATTACTATCAGTCATTCTTACTAATTAAGAATAAAACAAACATTTCTTACATCTAGCTGTGGGGGAAAAATATTTCCTGTGAGACATACAGATAGGAACTTACTTGGCAAATACTTCTCTCCAGAAATAACTTCTTAGCTACTAACAAATAAAGTGGGCCAGGTCCTAGTCTCCAGCCTGGAGGACATGTGGCACAGTATGGAGGTTAGTGGTCTTGAGCCCACACTTGAGTGCATGCACTGGCTCCATTTAGGTTATATGGATGCAGCCTGGGAGACTCCAGAGGAACAGCAAAACTTCAAAGAATTTCACTGATTAAGTTACTTAGTAATGACAGTGAAATATCTATGTTAATTTCCTATGTATTAGACATTTATTTTCTCATGTGTAAGATACATGGTAGGTCAACTTAAAACACAGTCAGACATATTCCAAGTTTTCCAGAAGTCTTCATTGGAACTACTTTTAGTTATAAAAAAATTAAGTCCAAAACAGAGAAAGAGGCATCAAAAAGCCTGAGAAAACTTTTCAGAAAGGCAAATTCTGAGTTTTACCTTTTGCAATACAATTTGCATCTACACAGTTTCCCTAAATTTCTGTCGAGATCTCTCCCTTTACTAATGAGCACGCATCTCTGCATATATTAGTGGTAAACTAGAAAAGAAAAGAAGACTGTTGGGAGAGGCACATATTTTCCACATCTGGATTTGATTCAAAGAAATGGGAAAAATCAAGAAAACAGGGTCACAATAACGACTTAAAGAACAGAGAGGGGAATACAATGGACATCTAGAAGAAAATACTAATTTTGATGCAAATAACCATCAATTAGATGGCATGGTTCATGAATAGACTCATCAGGGAACTGGATCCAATCAGTAAGAAATACTTTCAAGGTTTGTTGTTCTGCTACTTGTGTTCTTAAACAAAATGGGAAAGTTTGGAGTGCTGCATGATGAATAAAGCTATTGCAGGAAAGCAAAATATATTGAAACAGCAGGCAGGGCTGGAACACAGATAGCAAAATGCATGTGCTCTTTAGGAAAAACAAAAATAAACAGAAAGGGGTGTCTGCTGACATTATAGACTGTGAAAACATAAAAAGGGATAGGTTGGCTAAAACACTCAGGTCATGCCAAAATAATAACATGGGAGGGAAAAAAATGAAGTGTGCTGGAGCAGTCATAGAAATTATTCATTAAATCTCCACAATTTTATTGAGACTTGGCGGGAATTGAGGGGGAGTCACTGGTATTTAAGGAGGCAGAAGAGGTAAATTGATCCAGACAATAATTCTTCTATTAGTTCAAGGTTTAAATACATATAACAAAAATGGGATGAAGCTCACAATGGGTGATGTAAGGTAATTTCGGCCAAGCTAATTTCTTTGATAATATGGCTGATTTTAAGCAAAGGAAATTATTGAATCATCTAACTGCACATCAGCGCATATATATATATATGTTACCTTGTGCATTAACAGCTGGAAAAATAGGAATTAGTAGAAGGACTGTAAATTAGTTAGGGAAATACTAAATGGGATATAATGACAGACAGTATTGAAAAGACATCTAATGAACTGAAGGAAGCCTGGTAATGAAGCTCCTCATAGATCAGTTTGCAAAACTCTCCTGAATTCATTACTGAGTATGAATATAACAAGTAGAAACACACAGTGGAAGTTTGCAGATGACATAAAATTAGGAGACACCACCAGTAGAGAGAAAAATTAAAATATCATACTGGTAAAATACCATGTTCCATGTAAACAGAGGTAATGAAGAGAAAGTAGTACTATCAACTATGAAATAACAGTGAAAAGAAAAAGGTACAGGTTGAAACTAAAGCACAAAGAAGAGAGAAAGTAAAAAACTCTGAAACATATAAACTGATTGGAAGATGTACTTTCACCAACTAATTTGATGTAAATATGAAAACAAGCTATGCAGTTGAAGAATATAAATTCAGAAAATTTTTTTTCCAGATAGTATTAATGTCATTTCACAGCGAAACATCACCAGAACACTAATTCCGATTTTATTCAGGGAAGATTAATTTAAACTGGAAAAAAAACAAGGAAGGGCTGTAGGAATGGCACTGGGAATGAAGAGTGTACATTCACAGAAAATAAAAGGCATTGGCTTGGTCTACCCTGCCAAGACTGAATAGGAATATGACTCTTCTGAAAAAACATAATCAGCAAAGCATATACACTGGAGATGAACTATTGAAGTCAAAAAGACAACATTGGCACAAGAACAAATAAGTATAAAACAGCCATAAATATTTTTATGCTGCAAATTAGAAGATTTGTAACTCCCAGGGCAATAACATTATTGAACAGCCAACTGGAGTCCTGAAGGACAAAAATAATTAGCTCATGTTAAGACACAGCTTTATCATTTTATATTATAATATATAGTGACAGTAGCAGACTGGACTTTGAGATTCCCTAAGCCCTTACATGTTTTATATACCCATCTCAAAAGGGTTACAGAGCTCTTCTTAGCCTGTGGAACACTGGTGGGACTAGGCCAGTCATAAGAACATTAAGATAAAGACAGGAAATATTAACTTGGCACAGACCCATGCTAAGGAACGAACTATTGCTCCCAAGCTGGGCCCAGCTCCTCTGTATGCACCTCAGAAAATGGGCAAAATCCATTTCTGATAATGCATGTCCATATGGGGGTACATTTCAAGATGATTCTGGGTATGGAAAAGAGTAAATATAAATATGAATACTTTTCTCCTCAGTCCTTCAGCATAATTCACTTCCTTGACCCAGGTTACCTAAAGGCTAAGCTCAGAACAACGTTGCAGAGCCCAGCATTCCTTTCACTTGCATGGCAAACCCATTCCTTCTTAGAGATACACTGCCTGCTTCACTCCTATTTAAATACTAATGAACTTTTTTTTTTTTCTTTTCTTTTGACTTTATAATTCACTCATGCCTTCTGGTGTTGGCACCTACACTGCTGAACAGTAAACCTCTGTTGGGTTACATGCAGAGACCTTCAAAATATTCATTTTGAAATATGTTGTGTTTTCTGTTGGTTGGTGGGTGGATTTTTGTTTGTTTGGGGTCTTTTTGTTGATTGGCTGGTTGGTTTGCTTGTTTGTTTTTAAAATAATTATCTTCAAATACAACATAGAGATTGTGCAAAGTGGTTTTCCTTTTATGAACTTCAAGCATGTGGCAGTGATCAAATGGGTACAGCTGTCCTTTAAGGACATTGGCAATTATTGTCATCATACCTCCTGTTAGGCAGTTCAAATTGCTTAAAACTTTGATAATGATTACTTGACTGCATTTAAATGAAGGTCGTTTACCCTTCCATTCCCTACTTATATAGCATCTTTCATGCAACATGCCTCAAGGCCCTTTCCAAAGAACACTAATCAGTACACAAAATTATATTGAAGCAAATAACCTTGTCACAAATTCCATTACACAGTAAAAGCTAAATAAAAAATAATAGCTTTCCTGTCTATATTTAAAAATATATATCCACTTAGTGTCAAGCTTTTCAAGTAGAAGAGAATGCCACAGAAGAGCACGAATCCTACCGCACAGCAAGGAAATGAAAAGTAAACTATTGCTACAAAATTGCTACCAATACTTGTTCTACCTTACCAATACAATGGGCAATTGCAAAAATGAGTACTCTTAAAATGCTGCCTCATTTTAAATTCAAAAATTTTCAATAGCAATTTCAAAGAAACAGCTGAAGCCATGTCCAAGACGGCCAACCAGCCAGTGGAACAGAAATCGCCTCATCCTGCAATAACTGTTTAAAGGTTTGAGCAAGGCAAGACTGGCATCAATCTCAGATTTACTGAAGGAGAACTGCAACTGTTTTGCTCAGCCTGCCAGTTCCAAACAGAAGAAGGATTTCTTCCCATAAATAAAGGTAATTTCTTCTTGTCTATGTACACATACAACCTCCTACACTAGCTCAGACTTGTGTGTACTTCCCTTGCCTGCAAGTCCAGACAGGAGAAAAGATGACTGATAATGTGACTCCCATTCCACAGTGGCCTTCTTGGCTACTTACTGGTAACACTGACACCAACTGTAAATACAGCAGACTCCACAAAATCCAGTAGGCTGAGTTACTACAAATTGACATAAGTAAAAATATCAAGTAAAAACATCCTGGAAATTACCTTTCCTCCGAACCAAAACAGTCATTTGATCCCCTTTAGTGGCAAACTCAACCCTTGTCACAAGTCTGGGACCACAAGCAGAAACTGCAGAAAAACTTCATAGACAAGAAGCAGAAATAACAAAAATCTTAGTTCACTGATAAGAAGTAGCATTGTATTGATAGTATTATTTCTGCTGCAGAATATCACACACACACCACAGAAAACCAGCAATATGTTACAGGTATGTTTTGTGGTAGCTTCTCATCTGAAAAAGCAGAAACAAAATGAAAACAACTGCAACCTTTCTGAAGAGAGAAAACATCTAAAAACTCAGAGGGCAGGAGTTGCCCCATATCCCATCCAGTTTAACTCCTTGTTTGGATTACAGAAATATAACGGGGAAGGGGAAGAAAAGAAAGAGGTAGCAATAAAGATGTCCAGAAATAAGAGAGACTCACTCAAAGCTCTTAGCCAAGTATTTGCCTTATTGCTGATTTTAGCTTGTGAAAAACATGAAGTCGAGAAAATAAAATACAAATTAAAGAAGAGAAAACTTTTGGAAAATTCATTTTGAAATTAGAGAGAAAACAACTGAAATACAAATAAATAAAACTCGCACTGCACAGTAATCCACAAGATGCCTGTGCTTAAAGTGATGAAACAGTCTTTGTTCAGAGAGTCCTGTCTGCCAACATTTAAACAAGAGTTTGGCGTACTATGCAGTGATCTTTTCACATACAAAAACAAACAGATTTTTCTTGTGCAAGCTACAAACCTCTTCTGCATTTCCAACTGAAATGATTTATTAGCCAATTGACACTTCTTGAATTAATTCTTCCTCAAGTATAACCTAGGAAATTCCATCTCCTATCAGTTATGTCAAATTTGACAGCCTCAGGTGAAATTTCTCCTTTCTTAATTATTTTATTATCCCATTAATTCTCTGAATCCATTAGTAACATTCCCATGTCCCCCTCTGAAGAATTTATCTGCTTCCTTGATGTCTATAGCTTTCAAGAACCTCTCATAAGCAATGTCCTCCCTTGGCAATCTCTTTGGTACAATAAATATGTTTCACTACTGTCATTTCCCTTCAGAAAACAACTACTGCTTATGCATCAGTTTTTCTCCACCTTTCTGTTAGTCTCAATTTCAGAAAGAACAAACCAAATGATCCTCTCAGAGGCAGAGGTGCCTGATTTTCACTACTATGCGCTGTGATAGTTACACAGACATTTCCTCACCCCAGGCCAAAAGAGTACTTTTGAAAATTGTACCTTGCAAATCATATATTACCTGCTGCCTATTGTTCCTCTAATAAAAGGTGAAATGCACCACATTGCAAATTCATAGACTGAAAAAACCGTGTGTGTTTGGTGGCCACGCTGAAGGAAAGCACATAGTACAGATACCACCCTCAACACTGCCGGTCCCTGGGACAGGCTGCCCAGGGAGGCTGGGCATCTCTGTTCCTGGAGAATGTCAAACTTCAGCAGGACAAGACTGACTGATCCGACCTAATTTAAAATTAGCCAGGTTTTGAGCAAAATTTTGGGGTGCCTTCCAACCCAACTTGCTTTCTGTGAATCCCTCAAGAATACTTGATCACTCCAGAAATACAGTACCTCAAGACTAGCAATGTGCTGGATTCCCCACTGGACACATATTTTGTGCTCTTATTTCCCTTGTAGTCTGATACCAGATGCAAGAATTACAAAGACTGGATCTCTTCTCCCAGCTGTGTTGCCAGGAGATTTAAGAGACTATTCAGCTTCTGTTGGGCTGTAGCCATTTTTACAAGTTGTGAGAACAGGAAAGTAGGCTGGATCACACTGAAGCGAGGAAATGACCTCAAGGCAATATATAAGACAGTACAGTGGCTATCACCTAAGAAATGAGATAAAACATGGAAATATCCATTGTTTTGGATAATTTTAGAAGGATAACGATGAACAAAGCCACATAAAATGTCATCACCTTTGCCAAATGATGCAAGCTCTTTCTGGAACACAGGTTTTGGTTCTTTTAGAGAAAGCATTAGGTACCTTAGGGTATATTGCTCCCTCACAACACTGAGGGCAAAAACAGACTCTGCCTTGCCTTAATTGATACATAACCTAGAAATACTGCTGTCAATCTACTGGAGATTAGAAATGACTGAATCTCCCCACTTTATCTAAATTTTCTCTAGAATATCCTTATTTCTGCTGACTGAATTGCAGGATCATATACTTCATCTTCTTCAAGACCTTCTGTCCTTTTGCTACTCAGTTATGACACACCATCAAACCATTGTAGCACAGTTTCCCAGTCACAAGGATCAACTCAGCGCTTTTGGGGACAGTTCCTGCTCACAACTGCATAGAGATTATTTTAGACACAACTGGAAATGGCAGAGTCCCTTTGGGGTTGGCTTTTGTCAGCCTAGTATCTAATAAAGAATAAATATGCTAAGAGATCCAAGTATAGTATGCTTGAATAAAAAAGAAAAAAATAAGATATAAATCTATTAATGGCAGAAAATTAAAAAAAAAAAAAAAAAACCAAACTCAAAAATAAACTGTAAATCAATTAAGCACAAAATCTGAGAGAACAAAGAGGTGCTTGAGGCTACCAAGTGCCTAATCCTAGAGAGCTCATTCTTCAAGATATTGAACATCACAGCACTGAGTTGGCAAAATAAGTATATAAATCACTGCAAAACCTTGTGTGTTTTCTATAAGAACGTGCCTACCCTAAAGTCAAATTGGAATTTCTTGAATTTGCATTTAGCAATCAAGACAGCAGCTTGCCAACCTGGTTCTTTTAAAATGCTTTTCCTTAGAGAAGATTCATATTGGTAAAGTATTCCACAATTGCATTTTCCCTGGAATTAATTAAAGGATAACATTTTTCATAATCATACTTTTAAAAGGTAATTTTCAAAAATTAGATAGAGACAATTAGTTTTTAGAACTTTAGACCAACACCGGAAAATATTTTTAACACAGGATTTAATCTTATCCACTTGGGTAAAAAAACTCCAAAAAATCAACAACTTAATGTAAAGTTTTATGGTTGAGGATGCAGTGATTATTTTGATTATCAGACAATCACAGATTTTGATTATTTGATAATTGCAGAAGCAGGACAGGTTTATTTTTTACTTTGCTACAAATGTGTTACCTATATTATTGCCTCTGCTAAAAGAGCTTGGACAGCCTGACTAAAGATTGTATATAATTCCCACAGTACCATCTTCATTGTTGTACAGTGTTGTATGTCACCCTCATGCCTCTGAGCTGCTATCATATGATAGATACTCTTAAAGGTGGTCACCACAACGATGCCACTTCTGGAGTAGAGTGACATGTGCTTTTAGCACATGGCAGATTATGATCCCTGTGCAGAAGAATGCTGTCGGTCTAAAAGTACTGCAGAAGAAATACAGGTGATCTTCAGTAAAAGACAAACATGGCATCTTCATGACTGAAAAACCAAACCCTGCAACTCAGAACCATAAATGTTTAAGACTATAACTACTTATGATCTCACTTATTTAAAAGGTTACATATCCAGTAACAAGGTAACTTCACTACACTGTCTGGACAATTGGTTTATCTCAGTGGAACTTAGAGCACCAGACACAGACTCGCTGAGCTGTTAACCTGAAAGTAACCATTCAGTATTGCCCTAGAATTAATTCCACTTTAACATGGAAAAGGGTTTCAGTGGGAAAAGCGCCAGAAGAAGAACCACCAAAGCAGATCTCTGGAAATCACCAAAGAGTAGGAGTATTAATCTATCTGATTAATCTGTTGAGCTGTAATAGTTCCTCAAGGGCAGTGTGATGAATTGGTGAATGAACCTGGTGTCACTCTTCTGGCCCCTGCTCCAGAAGGATAGAGGTCTGTACAAAAAAGCTTGCTGGCAACAGCAGTGCTCCTATTTTCGCTGGACTGAAGAAAGAAGCTGGATACATCTCCAGACCCACTAGATGCTACCCTTGCTGAAAATTTTGTAATGCTTTCACCAGATCCACAGGGTCACTGGCAACACAGAATCATAGAAAGACTTGGGTTGGAGGTGGACTTGAAGATCATCTAGTTCCAACCACCCTGGCACGGGCATGCCATGCCCTTCCACTAGACCAGGTTGCTCAAAGCCCCAACCAACTTAGACTTGAACATTTCCATGGATGGGGCATTCACAACCTCTCTGGTCAACCTGTTCTTACCACCTTCACATTAAAGAATTTTTGCCTAATATCTAAGCAAAACCTGCTCTCCTTAAAGCCATTTCCTCTTGTCCTATCACTACATGCCATTGTAAAAGGTCCCTCTACAGCTTTTTTGTAGGCCCCTTTAGGTACTGGAAGGTCCTCTAAGGTCTTCCGGGAACCCTCTCTTCTTCAGGATGAACAACTCCAACTCTCTCAGCCTGTCTTCAGGAGAGTTGCTCCAGCCAGCTGATAATCTTCACAGCCCTCTTCTGGACTTGCTCCAACCTTATCAGGGGGCCCCAGACCTGAAAACACGTCTGTAGGTGGGGTGTCATGAGTCCCAGAGTAGAGTGGCAGAACCACCCCCCTCAGCCAGCTGGTCACAATTAAGCATGGTTTGAAGCACTAGAGAGGAATAGTTTGCAATGATACATTACTAGAACTATCATGGAAGCTAATTCTAATGAAGGAATAAAATATATTCTAGTAATAAGGTCCGTCAGAAGAAGTCTCTCTGCCAGGGAAGTAGCAGAGGATTTTGACAATCAGAGGAGAAAATCTATAGGATAAATATGATCATAACTGACTTTACAGATGCTATCAGCACATTAAAGCAGGTGTGCTACATTAGTACACCTTAACATTTTTGCCTTCTGCTGGATATCTGAATGTTGTAAACCACTAAGTCTGGGAAGGAAATGAGATTTCACTGTATTTTAGAGAAAATTCCCTGACCACTCTTTCAAAGAGGATAAACACATTTATCTCTTGCTTCTGGTCCCGAAGAGAAAACTTATTAAAGCTATCTAAAACTGAGATGCTGGAGAAAGCATGATGGCAGAGACAGCAGTATCTGTCAACCTCTAGTAAGGATTCTGGTGACTGAACAAAAATGTTTATGGTATCAGTAAACTCCTACGAGCATTTGGACTGACACCTATGGGCAAAAACTAAGACAAATGCCAGTTATTGCCAAGGAAAATCTGCTATTAAGTATTTTACAGACAAAATACAAGACAAAGGGAATAGATAGTAAATTATTATTAAATGAAACAGAGAAACTGGAACAAAAACTTAACATATCAAAATATGTTAAATTTAACATATCATATTCCAAGCAAAGATAAAATGATCCCAGTGACTTCAGAGTTCAAAAAAGCTGCTGATGCTGAATCATCTGCAGGCATAATTTCAGCTGCGCAGATTCCTGATGTAGGAAATGCTTGCACAATTTCTGTCTTTTGAAAAGAGTATGTCCTATTGAGTCAAACAAAAACCTATCCTTTCTAAATCAGTTGGTCTCCACTTGGCAGCTGCATAGGTGTAGAATATTTCTAAAAAGAAACCAGGCCATCAAAGGAAGCATCTTTTCTTTTACTAATTCACTTCTCAGTTTTCCCCTGTGCATTACATACTTTTCCCCTGCTCTGTTGGGCACCTTGGCTCTGGAATCAAACACGGAGTCAATCATTTTGCAGTCTGACCCAGAATATTGCTTCTGTATTCTGACAGAGGCCATTCAGTTATAATCAGTAACCAAGCCCTAAAAGTACATTGTTACTCACATTCATTCATTTCAGTAATATGAGTAAACAATCTTTAACTTCTTTCATCAACTCTCGACACAGTAACCACATCACACTAGCAGGAAAAAAAGTAAAGCCAAAACCAAACCATAAAAGTCCGAACAGATCTTTTGGAGCATGATAAGATCATGCTTTACAACACATTCTCCTCTGCAAAATAATAGTAGGTACCCCTCCCTTTAGTATCCTTCTTTGAAAGACAAATTTAGTCTTTACTTCTCATTTTCAAATGGGCACACGTGCCATTCTCTAAACCTTTCACAACAGACTCCTACTTTCTCTGGTGCCTGTATATAGAAACTAGACTCCCATGAAATATCCCATTAGACTAAGTTCCAGTTTCACCTGATGTCACCTTTCATTACCACAGGCAATTTAAAGCTCTGGTATTCTGCCATAGCTGAGGGGACAGAAACAACTAAAAGTTACTTCAGAAAAATTATTTCTCAAAAAAAGTCTAGGAAGAATGTATAAGTCTGCTCTCTCCATTCCCCCTCCCCAGCCCATCAGGAATTATTCCAAAATGTGAAGTGGTTTTCCATTTATTTACCCTTGCATTAGTAATAAAACTATTATTTTCTTAACTTTACAGGCCTACAAGGCATAAAGAATCTTGTAGGTAAACAGAAGGCGAAATCTGATGGAGCCAATCCTTAAGCTTGGAAATAATAAAAATACAGGTAATCAGTTCTATCTTCTCTTGCATAGCTATCCCCATGTCTTGTCAACCCAACACAGACAGCAAGAAGTAAAACCAGTATTTTCAACACAGAGGAGAGGGAAAGGAATCATCATCAGAGAGAGAAAATTTAATAAAATACTTTAAACAGAAATTACTTTAGTTACTGAAGACTAATAATGATGGTAAAAGAAGCAACCCAAATAGCACGTTGATAGATCTTAAAGCTTTTTTTCCTGCAGAGCATCATAAGTGAAGGCACTGAGAATTACTTTGCTTTATACTGTTCAATCATTCTATGTTTGTACGATAAAAGTATGTACCCGATGGACTAAGTCCCAAGCCCAAGAGTCTTTACTGGACAATCTGTAGACCTGAATTCGGAATTACTCTACCAATGAACCAACCAGTTTGAAAGCTTGCCTTCTTGTGGAGGTTAAGCCCAGGACAACGAACAGGCCAGCAATTACTGCCTGAAACAGTTATCATCCCAACTGCAAAGCACCATATGAAAAAAAGATCTTCCTTTGGCATAATAAGCAAAAATAATATTACAAAGTTATGTCTTGAAATAAAAACCAGACATTTCACATAAAATGGTTCCTGACTATTGTTAACTTCAAGTGAGGAAGATCTAGGACATGTTCTCCTTCCTCCCTACAGGGGAATTCTATTAAAAACATCAAATTCAAATCATGAGAATCTCATACATATTACAATGGGAACAAAATCTTCTAAGTTGACAGAAGTAACTCCAAAGGAGTTAAAAAATAAGTTCCCTTACTGCGAGATGAATCCTTTAGTCTCTCTCCCTCGATTCCATCCTTCTTAAGATGAAGCTTGGAAGAAAAATCCATAGTTAGATGGATACAACAAGTTATACCTAGCCATCAAAATGTATCTTTCAGCAAGAGAATTTAAGGGAAGAGTAAAAAGGGTTTGAGGTTGAGCTGAAAGTTAGTTTTATAGCAGATGGTCAAGAAGCCAAATTTAAACAACCTTTGCTTTTATCAACACATAGTCTGAGAAATGCTGTAGAACACAGACTTAAACAGGAATTTTGAACCCTTGATATGCCTAAACAACTTCTCTTATCTAACTGAGGAGAAGCAGAGTAAAACTTTTGTAGTAATTCATGCTTTGCCTAAGAATCTGTAAACCGGTCATATTCAAATATGATGGGATAGCCCATTTAAACAAGTTCTTTGGGATCCTTGGGGTTGGATCAAAGTCTAGAATGAAAGAATTTAGCTAGTAGCTACAGAGAAATTATTTAAAATGGGTTAGGGGAACTAAAGTTTATAAAGGAAAGATTTAAGACTTGGACACTGTATTAAGCCAAGTTCCACATGTGAGTTGCCTCATTCTTTCCTCTGGACATCTGATTAGTCCCATTCCACTACAGCAGCAAGTTGTAAGATACTTTATAAGTGCACCAAGCCATTCTCAGTGCTACTCAAACAACGTAAGAATATTATCTTTGATGTGAAGTAACTACTTAGGTGGATGGCTACATATCACTAAAATCTTGTTGCACGACATATCAAAAATCTCATTCAGACCAAGTGACAGAGATAAGGAAATCAGCAGAGGCAGAAACTAAGGAAAAAGAAAAAAATGAAAAAGAGAAATACAGGAATAAGAGAAGGACTTAAATCCATCTCACTCCTACCATTTTGATGCCAATGCCAGCAAGAGATTATGAGAGCCTGGAAGGGGATCTCAGGTCAGCAGGAGAGCAGAAGAGCACAAAGGAATTCCAGCCACTCCAGGAAGTAAGTCAGCTTCACTGGGGATCCAGTTTAAATGCCCCTATGCAAATTCATGTAGAATGGGGAATAAACAAGAGGAGGGAGAGACGTACACATGGCTGCAGGGCTAGGATCTTATTGTTATCACAGAGGCATGGTGGAATAGCTCCTAGGACTGGAGTGTGGGAATGGAAGGATACAGGCTCTTTAGGAAGGACAGAAAAGGAAGAAGAGGTGGACGTGTCATTCTCTACATCAGTGACCAGCTGGAGCGCGTGGAGGTCTGCCTGGGGATGGATGAGAAGCCGACTGACAGCCTATGGATCAGGATTAAAGAGAGAACAAGAACAGATGACATTATAGGGGGGGTCTGCTACAGGCTGCCTGACGAGGAACACCAAGCAGATGAGGCCCTCTGCAGACAGACAGAAGCCTCATGTTCCTAAGCCCTGATCCTCATGGGGAACTTCAACCTCATACCTGTTAGAGACACAACACAAAAGGGCATAAGCAATCCAGGAAGTTCCTGGAATGCATTGAGGATAACTTCCTTCCCCAAGAGATAGAGAAGCCAATGAGGAGAGGTGCTACACTGGACCTGGTTTTCACCAACAAGCTGGGGCTGGTGGGGAATGTGAAGCTCAAGGGCAGCTTTGGCTGCACCATCTACGAGATGGTGGAGTTCAAGATCCTTAGGGCAGCAAGGAGAGCACACAGCACGCTTGCTACCTTGGACTTGAGGAGAGCCTCTTCAGGGATCTTCATGGAGAGTACCATGGGATAAAGCCCTGGAGGGAAAAGGGGCTGAAAGAAGCTAATTAAAATTCAAAGATCACCTCTTCCAAACTCAGGAGAAATGCATCCCAACAAAGAAGATGTCAGGCAAAATATGTCAGGAGGCCTGTGTGGATGAAGGGTGCTCCTGGACAAAGTCAAAAAGGAAGCCTACTGAGGATGGAAGCAAGGACAGGGAGCCTGGGAGGAATACAGAGCAACTGTTCAATCCACTAAGGATCAGGTTAGGAAAGCTAAAGTCCTGACAGAATTAAGACTGACCGGGGATGTCAAAGGCAAGAAACAAACCTTCCATAGGTATGCCAGTGATAAAATAAAGATGAAGGAAAATGTGGGCCCTCTCTGGAAGGAAACGGGAAACCTGATTACCTAGGACAGGGAGGAAGCTGAGGTACTCAACAGCTTTTTTGCCTCAGTCTTCCCCAGCAAATGCTCCAGCCCCACTACCCAAGTTGCAGAAGGCAAAGGCAGGGACTGGGAGAATGAATAACCACCTGCGGCAGGAGAATACCTGCTGTAGGTTCAAGAACATCTAAAGAACCTAAAGGTGCCTAAGTCCATGGGACCCAACAAGACACATTAGCAGGTCCTGAGGAAAGTGGCAGATTAAGTGGCTAAGCCACTATTCATCATGTTTTACAAGCCACAGCATTTTGGCAAAGTCCCTGATGTCTGGAAAAGGGGAAAATAATTCCCATTATTATGAGGAAGACTCAGGATGCTGCAGGCCAGTCAGTCTCACCCTTGTTCCTGGCAAGATCTTGGAGCAGATCCTCATGGACACAAGGCTAAGGCACATGGAAAATAAAGGGGTGACTGATCACAGCCAGAATGGCTTCACTAAAGGCAAATCATGTCTGACAAATTTGGTGGTCCTCTACAACAGGGTTACAACAGTGCTGGAGAAGGGAAGAGCAACTGACTTCATCTACCTGGACTTGTGCAAAGCATATGACACTGTCCTGCATAACATCCTTGTCTCTAAATTGAAGAGCCGTGAATTTGACAATGGAACACTTGGTGGATATGGAGTTAGCTGGATAGCTGCCCTCAAAGAGTCGCAGTCAACAGCTCGATGTCCAAGTGGAGACCAGCGACAGATGGTGTTCCTCAAGCACTGGTACTGGGGCCAGCAGGGTTTCACGTCTTTTTCAGCAGCATGTACAATGAGATCGAGGGCACCCTCAGCAGGTTTGCTGATGGCACCAAGTTGTGGGGTGTGGTTGACGTGCAGGAGGGAAGGGATACCATACAGAGGGACTTCGACAGGTTTGAGAGGTGGGACTGTGTGGGACCCCATGAAGTTCAGCAACTTGCAACTGCAAGGTCCTGCATGTGGATTGTGACAATCACAGGCACAAACACAGACTGGGCAGAGAATGGATTAAGAACAGCCCTGAGGAGAAAGACTTGGGGGTGTTGGTTGATGAGAATCACAGAATCATAGAACCATTTAGGTTGGAAGAGACCTCCAAGATTGTTGAGCCCAACCTCGACATGATCTGGCATGTACTCTGGGAGCCCAGAAAGCAAACTGCATCCTGGACTGCATCCAGAGCAATGTGGCCAGCAGGTTGAGGGACGTGATTCTGGCCCTCTACTCCACTGTTGAGAGATCCCATCTGGAGTACTGAGTCCAGTTTTGGGGCCCAGAAAGAAAGATGTGAAACTCTTGGTAAATGCTCAAAACGTTTTCCAATTTAAGTTGTGGTTTATAGCAAATTTGTAACATTTCAGAGTGCAACAGAGAGCGTTACAGAAATGTAAATCTCATTACTGGTTAATGCAGTGTCTATAAGCAGCAGACATAATTAATAATTGAAATAATATATACTGCTGATTCACAGTGAAAGGTAAAAGCCCTACTGCACATAGCTGACAGAACAACAGATACTGCTGAAGACAGGAACATTACACATTACTACTGAGACTTACAATGCCTTCAACTGAAGACCAAATCCTAGCTAGTGAGAAAAGAATAATATTAAAGCTCAGATGTATCTGAGAATCCAGGATAACATACTATAATCCAGCAAATAATATATAAACAAATGTTATTCAAAAGCATTAGCTTCTCTGGAGACTCGTCACATACCAACTTGCTGTCCTTGTTAATGTTCTGCAGGTATTGCAACTGCTCTGTACCGGAAGCTCATGTCATAGATACTTTCACCAAATGCCTCAGTATTATGAATTATAGCTCTTCCATAGCAGTCCAAAATATTACTGCTTATTTGCCAAGGCCTTGGTGACGATCCTCGACTCCAGGAATCCTTTCAAACAGTTTTGCACTTTCTGGGCGTAAGTTAATTATGGGGTGAAAAAGAAAGATGCTTTATTTTATCTGCACTATTGTTGCAGAAACAGCTCTCTTTGGCTGTTAAAACACTGAACTTCCCGAAAACATACCAAAAAACCCAAGAGATGCTGTCTCTGTGCAAACATACACGTGCAAAAATCAGTTCTATTTGCAGGAAATAATGAGAGAAGAATGACATATTTTTAATAGAATATTTTCTAATAATATAATTGTTAAAATGAGGGGATGGGGGAACCCACTCTCTAAAATCAATGGAATAACAATCTTTCCCTTGGACCCAGAGTTTATGCCTTCAAGTTACAAAAACAAAAACCCTAGAGAACTGGCAAAAAAAAATTATCACATTATTGTTGGCACCAAAACAGAGGAACTTTTAATCTATTTCAACTGAAATCATATGATCCAGTAGCCTGGGGGAAGGGCTATTAATAGCAGTCAGAGCAAAGAGGAGAAGACAGCAGCTTTCCTCAGCCCAAAGCAAGGCAGCAGGTTCTCTGCAGCTATTCTACTCCATCCCCCCAAGGGCATGAGGCCAGTGAGATGGGAAGCCCAGCGGCAGTGGGCTTGCAGAGGCAGTACTGGGCACCTGGGCTTGGCAGCTTCTGACAGCCACCCCAACTACAGCTACAGCCTCACATCGCAGCCCTCCCAAAGCCAGCTGACCCCACTTTTGATCACAGCACATTCAGAGAGCTTTTAGGCTACTTCTGCAACACACTGTGTGTTATTGTACTCAGAACTGGAGAACACAGCAGAGACAGAACTGTAACAATTACATTGGCTATGAGTAACTCCCTATCTCCTACTTGGTATTGATAATGTATTCCTTTAATGAAGGGCAGGAGAGAAGAAAAAAAACCACAAAACAACTAAGGAAGATGGAGAAATGGCTTTCATCAACAGAAATGCATACATCAGCCAACAAGCTGATTAATCACAAAATGGGGGAAAACCCTGATCCAAGCATTAATAATTCAATTAGTATTCATTGAAATAACATTGATTTTAATTAATCTATTTCACATCACTGTTCATATCCTATGTGCTTTCTATTACATCTTAAAAATCATTAGTGTACGAGCCTGCTAAGTACGCATACCTTTAAAAATAACAAAAGGGAGACATTAACTTGCTGAATGAACATTTTAAAGCCTCAAATAGCCAATAAAGAAAAATGAAATGTAATTGCTTGTCGCTCTGCATTACTAATATGGAATACACTAGTATG
The DNA here is from genome assembly GCF_041296385.1 of Aphelocoma coerulescens. NCBI lineage: Eukaryota > Metazoa > Chordata > Aves > Passeriformes > Corvidae > Aphelocoma > Aphelocoma coerulescens. The sequence goes on along the minus strand of NC_091021.1, from coordinate 21,895,071 downwards.
TTGCCAGCTGTACTACATACATAATTTGATTCATTGGAACTTCAGTATATTAAAATATTGGTAAAAACTGCATTAGCCACTGAAGTATATTCTTACCAACTTCTACTTCCACAATACAATAGCTGGCACTGTTCAGTGACTGACTGAAGCAAAACACTTCATTTATTTTACTGCTCCACTCCGAGCTTATCCAAAATACACAGGAACAAAAAAAGTACATGTTTCTGCCTGCAGTAGGCCCAGCAGATCGATAGAGAATATCTATGTCCATCACAGAGCTTTGCTGGAGATGATGTGGAACAAGGCACATTTCTACAGGAAACTCCAAGAATCACTGTAATTCCTAAACTCTGTGCACCACGGCAAGCCAGAGCCAGTGAGCACCAACTTCACCTCCTTACTTTAGGACACAGTTTCTCTTTTTGATGTTGGGCAATGCTGATATTCTGGCCTTGGCTGTTTGGCAGGGTACCTTACCAGTGACTCCCCACCAAGTTGGATAGAAGATGAAGAAGAGAGATGCATAGGCAAATGTAATTTGATAGAGAGCAGCAAGACCAGTCTGGGCTGTCTGGTGTATTAAAATTATTTTATAAAGAGACAAAAATAAATATGCTCCTCTTTACATTCCCCTGCCATTATGTTTTACATCATAACGATACAGTGAATCCACAATTATAGTTAATTTTTTTTTTTTAGTTTAGTTTAGTTATTTTTGCAATATATTGAGGAAAATTCTAACTTTGGATGCAGACTGATGTTTTTCTGTCTGGCTGGGTAACTACAGAGATATGACAGTTCAAGTGCTTGGTTTCTAAACAAGGGGTTTTGCTACTTATAGGTCTCTAATTAAGCTCCGTCAATTTTTATTATTTTCCACAGGTTCAAATTTCATTGCAAGGCAATCAAAATACTTTAAATCTTTTCACTGTCAGTCATCTGTCTTTGCCTAAGAGTCTTTCACATCACAGCTTTTACCTCATTCTCGAACAATGCTCATACTTGTTCTCTTAATTGATACTTGTTTACACTAACGATTTCTGCTATGTGTGAAATACTTTCATGTGTAAAATAAACTGTAAGTAGCATTTCTCCATCTCCACCCCAAACTCATTATCTAAATGCTACAGGTTATTCCACATTTCTATATATACAGAACACAGAAGTGCTGATTTTCTTTTTAGTAACAGTTGTGGTCACCTTAGGTGTGCCAGAAGTTCAGAAAGGGCACAGGCTGCCACTGCACATTATCACAGGATAATGGGACAGAAGAATTTACATTCCAGATATCTTTCAAAAAAATACCGTAATTGGCTTATCAACAGTACTCAACCAAGTGCAACATAAAGCTCAGGCACAAGCTTATTTTATATATGCATACCTATCCAATACAAATGTGTACAGATAGCCATCTACATCTTTTTTTCCATATCATGTGCAATATTGAAATAAATTCTGTTTTCCATTGGCATTACACATCTTGTACCAGCCTGCAGCATGTAGATATAGTAAACACTATCACTAAAGCACAGAAACCTTTGCACACCGCCCCTGTAAACAACCTCAGTGCACTTCAGTTTCCACAGAAGTACGTATTTGTTAAAGCTCTTTTACTGAAAAAAGAAAAACACTAATAGCACCATGGGAGTTTCAAGAAAGGCAGGCAAATTATGATCACATTTACCATCTAATTTGCTCTCTGAGGCTTGTTCAAACAGTGCAAACATTGTGCTCCTCTTCTTCATTTGTTCTGACAAGCAGGATGACAACTAATCACCATCAAGAGCTTTCCCACTCTCCAGGCCCCCGTTTTCTGTTTATTCAATTTGATGCCTTCCAACCAAAGAAACTGTTAGTCTTCCCTGCCACCCCAACTGAGAAGGCCAGCTCTCCAAGGCCAGATTTCAACTAGAACTCTTTGTAGGGTGTGAATCCATAGTGCTAAGCAGAAATAAAACAGGCTCTTTCTGCTGTGCAGTGTGCGATACCACCAGCAGTGGGTTCTGTATAGGTTGACAAGAACACCTAAGGGAGGCAAATAAGGTTTTAGACTGGCACAGAAAAAGGAGACAGAGGAGAGGAGAGACATCCTTTACCCTCTTCCTTCATTTTCCCCAAATGACAGTTCTGTGATCTACCAAAGCATTGCAATGCATGCCTTAAAATATAATGCAAAAACAATACACCAAATTAAAAAAAAAAAAAAAAAAAAAAGGGGAGGGAGGGGGCAAAAAAAAGCTTGGAGAATACTGGAAAGTTACTTCAAGAATGTCTGTCCTTTGACAGATCTTTTCTTGAAAACTGTTGCACTTATTTGCCTTGGTAAGATTCAGCCACACAATCAAATTCCCTTGGCTTTATGAGCTAAGCCGGTGTCATTGTCCACATGTCCCCTCTTCACCCAGAGCTCAAGCAAGACAACAGAAATTGAAATGAAAAGGGACTAAGCCATATTACATTGCACACCCATTGGGCTATAATCGTACACAGTAGGTATCATTCCTTAGCAAATGCATAAGCCATAAAAGATGGGCCACTTGTAATGAACCTATAACATGAAAATTACATTAAAACATTGATATTTAAAGACATAAAAACTATGTATGTGTATGCAAATAAGGACTCACTACAATTCAACCTTATTGATCAGAGGTCATCTCAAAACCAGGCAATATACTAAGCAACATATATGGCATAAACTATTACGAAAATTTTCACTGCTTCAACTGTATGATATTCTATTATTTCTAATAAAACAAAGGAAATTATGTTAATGGGCACTTGGCTAACTTCAGACTCATCAATTTTAAGAGATCTTGAGCTTTGCATCGACCAAACCTATAGCAAAAATTCTTTCTTTTGCTTTATAAGCATTTCAAAAATGCAGCCAGGAGTTAATTGATAAAAAAGTACACCCTCTTACCATGAATCCTGTCCCTTTACCTTCAGGTAAAGCCTATCCCAGCCAATGTCACCAGTATCGCTAGCCAGCGCTACTGCATTAGTCAGCGGTACAAAATAGTGACATTAGGAAGCCACCTAGCTCAAACTTTAATATACTTTTTGAAAGGTTTTTAAATGTTTTCCTGGATCTTGCAATCCTTCTGCTTACACACATAATTAAACAGTCTGCACTAGAATACATTTTGAGTCAGGGATTGTTCATGAAATGTTGTGAAAACTTGTTCTAATACAAAGTACATACATGGCTGTAGTATTTCTTTCTAAAAGTCCGCTCTTTTTATAAATCCCTACTCAGGAAAAGATCTAGAAATGCAAATATCTTTAGAGCCTCATACAAAGCAAAGAGATAAAACAGGCCATGTATAACCCACCACTTCTTAGACAAAACTGTTTGAAACAGAGAGGAATTTTGCAAACTAAAGACAGCAAAGGTTTCTGTGAAAGGCACAATAAAATTCTTTACAAAGAAGTTGGCATATTCTTGGGAGGGACAAAGAAGGGGTAAAAGGCTGTTCTCCTTATTCCTGCTGCTTCCAAAAGTACTTGCAATCTCTTTTTCTTGGAAAATATTTAGGGGACAGGAACATTAAGACTGTTGTCACTGCCTTCAGTATTTCCTCTATTACAATGATAAATACCCTCATGGCAGCAAGAGGTTCCCCCACATCACTCTGCCATCCATGGAGTCTATGGACCAGAGAGGTGGATTGCCTGATCTATGATAAATCTGGCAGCCTAATGGATTTTAGATTAGACCAGTCCACTCTCATGTCAGTAATAGTCTTCAATAACTGTCTGAGTCTGAAGATGTTCCGTGCTGAGCTACTTTGTCCAGATGCTTCATACGTAGCTTCTAGGCTCTAATACTTATATGGCCCATATCAAATTCAGAAGTGCCTTTTCCTTTAACCATTACTGCTGCTTTGTAGTGGGCTCATTTGTGATTTTAATTTGTAAAGATCAATTAAGCCACCATCCCCAAAGATGCATGACACTGCAGAGCTACAAAAGATGAGTTATGGATTTCTTTCATCTCATAAGCTTCACAGCATTAACTTTGAGGATCTTAAATTTTGAGCTTTTACATCAGAGATAGGTATCTGCAGAAAGAAATCAAAAGGAAGCCCAAAAGTATCTTTCTTTAACAATTAGTATCCTGTGCAACTTCAGCGATGTCAACAGAATCAAGAGGGAGGTAAATCAGTGTGTGTTTTTGGCAGCTTTCCCTTTTCTGCCAATTAGAACAATTAGACTCTAAATTTCACATTGAGCTAAAAGAAACTAGCAGTGTTACATTGGTAAAATGTTAAAGTAAATAGCACTTGCAGCATTAATCATAATTGCAGTTTCTCAAGGTATTAATATCACATTCCCATTGGCTCATTTTCCCATGCTTACTACAGTGAATGTATTTTGATGAGTGACATCTGCTTTGTCTGTGCCAAAGGAGAGAGTTCGGTCTCAGTTGCTAAAGCAGCAGGCTGCCAAAACAGTTGGACTCACCATTCCTAGAGAAGCCTTCAAGTGCTTCTGGGAAGCACTTGGGTACAGAGGAGTAGAGTAGGTGGGAGGAAATACTAAGAAGACAACTGGTTTCAGACATTCTTCCCCAAGTGGTGGGGAGAAGAGAGCAGGGTACAGAAGTGGGCAAAAAGATAGACTTGGACTCCTAAGGAAGAAAACATATCTGAACCCTTTGTTGATCTTTACATGGCTCATTGGGAGTATGTTTTTTAAAGTATTATAGCCACAACAAGGCTCTTTGTAACAAAACAAAGACTTTCTTGATGGGGAGGCAGGCTGTGCTTCAGGAATGGTACTCTAACTAATTTCTAACTACAGCCACTATGTTATAAACAAGCACAGACTGTGAGATTTTAATGTTATTTAATGCTAGCTGAAGATGACAGGATAGGCAAAATTCAATTAAAAATGTAAGCAATGTATTTTGATGTGTAATAATTTCCCCTTAAAATACTTTCAGACGGATGCTTTTTCAATGCTGTAGATGTGCAGACAATACTGTCAAACATCTGGTCTGTCCACTCCTAGCTCTGCTGATCTCTTTGAGGCCAGCTCAGACTAAATCCAGGTGTTTCCAGCAAATGCCTCTCTGTGCTGCATGGGATCTGAAATGGAAAGTCCTTTGTGAGAAGTGGAAAGCCAGAGACACTGTGGCAGTACATGGGAAAGGAAGCAGTTCTGAGCAGCCACAGACCACCGAGAGCAGTTGTTTAAGAGAAGTTTAACTCAGAGTTCACTGAAGTCAATGAGAATTTTGGTACCAACATGGACAAGACTTTGATTGTCCCTAAAATTCTGTCAAATAGGCAAAGCCAGCTGACTTCAAAGAGCTTCATCATTATGCTTCAGATGCAACAATCCTAGGTGGGGCTTGAAATCATTTTAGATTACAGTTTTAAGTGGAAGTCCTGTCAACTTGTTTTTCCATTTAAGGGCAGGTTTCCTTATAAAAAGTATTCTCTTCCATTTGAACATTGCATGAAAACCTGTATTTCCAACACACTGAAATAAGTTTTTTACAGCTCAGTAGTTTACTAGGAATTAAACAGCCCACACCCTTGCAGTGACTTATACACCATGAATAAGGACATGTAAGTACAGACTGAAGCAGAAAGGAGTCAAGCAGTAAGAAAACTAGGAAATACAAATATTTTACCTTGTCTTACTGTCAGCAGATTCTTTTCAGAGGAACCAAAAGCTACACAAACACAAAACAAAGTATACTAATAGTTCTTATCTGTTGTCAGTACTCAACATGACTGAGGTAACTATTTAAACAAACATTAACAAGTGAACTTAAGTAAAATGACATCTTGCTTTTTCTTTTGGTCTTCCAAAATGCCACATTAACTTCTTATACAGTGGACCAGTCACAAGAAGCCACATTGCATAAGATAGGAAGGATTAACTTCTGTTCAGCTACTTGCACAGCATGTCTCAAAAGCAAAAATAACACCCCAAGTCTACCTGAAGAGAGAAAAACATATTGCTGTCTCTAGAGGAGGCACTACTATAAGTCATCTACCAAACCATGCAGGTTGTCAGTAAAGCCAGGGCAATAGCAGCACATCAAATTAGAATACCATGGCTGCAGAACCACTAGCCTTGCCCATATGAACATTACTGCATGCACATGCTCATCCAGGACTGGTCAGTCCAATGCACAGTCTCACTGTTCTTCCATTTTTAAGTTGAAAAGCTAACTAAACCTATATTGTACAAAATCCTCCGTAGAACATTTTTTTTCCCTAAGTTCAATAAGAAAAGTATTGTATCAAGTGGCAGTAGCTAGGCAGTCTTTATTGGGCTCATAAAAGATTATGATTTTGCCCTATTCTCTATCTAAGTGAATTTCTTAAAATATCATTTTTAAAACAGCACTTTTTCTTCTCATGATAGTGTTTCTTTAATACATTAACTTTCTCACATCCCATACTTTGATGGTTCGGCAATTTTCTAGTTCATTTTAAATCATTTTTTGACAAAACAATACCAACAGTTCAGTAAGTGTCCCACTGCATTTTGCAATTTACGTTTCCTTTTGAAATACCCTCTTACTGAATAGCTTTAGCAACTAATAAAATTCTTCAATTTCAAAGCCAAAAGAATCCCATTAAGTACTCAATTCCTGAAGAAGGGGGAAGGACTTCCCAGTGATACTCACTGTTGATAGGAGATTTTGGGTTTAACACTAATAAAGCTTTTTTAAAACCAGTAATACATTGCAATTAACAGCTTTCATGCATAACCTCCTGCATGAATTTTTGTACATTTGATGCTTTGACATACAGATGAGTACACATACTTGTAGAGACGAGCATACAGGTATGTAAATACATAACTGTGGATATATATAAGTATATAGTGACACATATACACAGACACGTATATATGTGCAAATCAGCCACTGCTGTTAATTTCCTCTGTCTGGCTAAGCAATAATGAACAAAAAATATAGTGGAAAGTCCCCATGATGAAACAAAATATATTCTTATGTGATTGAGAAGATGCAATAACTAAGCTGAGTAGAATCCTGGTGAAGGTGCATAAACCTTGTTAACATAAATTGCGTGTGCTAACAGTGAAGTGAACCGCTAATAGCATCACTCCCAGTCTGTGATTTATGGTAACTTTGCATCACTGACACTACGGTAACAAACTTTTATAAATTATGAACTCCTATTGCATTCTCACTTTGGAAAAAAATACACACCCTTACAAAGAGCACTTGTCTAAAACTAGGGACATAAGCAGAGCTGCAAATCCAACTTTTTCAAAAATTTATCCCACTTAACTCCCAATAACTATCTATCCATTGGAGACAACCTTTCCCACCTGAGGTGAGAGCGATTTTGGTCTGCTTCAGTATAAAGCAAAATACCTTAGGTTAACATTTTCTTTACTTTGGCTGTGCTAGCTTTCTTCAACTTCCGTCTGAGAGAAAAAACTAATGGTTGAGGATTGCACCTTCCACAAGAAGTAAGTGGACTTCTGCAAGAAACAAGCACTGCATTTTAAAATCAAGTTCTGTAAACCTTTCAAATAACATGTTTTGATTCTAGCATGGACAAAGAATGCTTAAACTCTCTCTAGCCTTAAAATTTAATACTAAATACATTTTTACAGTCCCTATGGTATTATTTTCTTTAAACAGGGGCTAATTAGTTTTTTATTAAATATTTGTGTTAATGATCAAGGTCAGCTTCAGAATTCCTAGAAAAGGGCACCAGAAAAAGCCACTTAAAGAACGATACCAAGAGAAGGGCATGATAGACATCAGATTTGAAAGAGGAAGGTAGGTATGTTTAAATTTGATTCAGTCTCTTCCACTGGTAGTATTTTGGTGAGTGGAAATAACAGCAACAGAGATTTCTTACTTCACTACCATTTATAAGATTTTTTGGTTGTATGAACTACATAAATATATGAACGTGTATTTTCATGAACAATACATACGATAGAGTCTTAAGTTTAATTTATTTCATGAACAGAAATGTTTGTCCCTTTACTCTAATCCCCATTATCCCAAAGACAACTATATTAATAATTTCAGTTTGGTTACTGTCCTGGTAAATCACAGAATTACAGAAGGGGTAAGGCTGTAAGGAGCCAGAGTAAGGTACCACAATATTTATGTTACTTATGCTAGCATAAATATTGTCATCATTTCTATTTCTTCTAGAAAGGATAAAATACCTGGCTACTGAATAACAAAGATGTTTCCTATTTCTCTCATCATTTGAAGCAATCAATGTAAAAGAGAAAAAATTTGAGAACTAAAATAAATCCTGTGAAGAGTCTGCCTTAGTGGCACTCATTTTAGAACTGACTGCCTTTGCACTTGGATTTATAAATGCTAATTATCAAGGTCATCACAGATTTGTGTGATATTTTAGGTTTTCTCTCTGCTTTTCTATTAACCCGAGAAATAGAAGTGTTCTTTCTAAAATTATTATGCTAAAATTCTAGAATATCTTAGAACTATACTAGAGCTGCCTAGACACTCTCTTTAACAATTTCCCTTTCTTAATTTTCAGAGGTTACAAGAATCAACTGCTGTAGCAACTGCATTGAGAGATTAGGATGCTGTTCCCCAGAACTAATATGTCCCTCCATTGCAAAATTTACTTTCCAAAGTATTAGTATTTTCTTTGGAAAACACCCACATTTGTTTTCCTATTAATTAAGGTATTTGCAAAAAAAAAAAAAAAATAGAGTAATTCTCCTGCCAAAAACATTCCTGAAGTACCTTCAACATAACTATGAAATCTAGCTTCAGTCTAGACCTGGGCATTCATCATGCCCACATTTTACCAGATAATTCTGGCTTAAGGTCTCCAGAATCAGTGACAGGTGGATCATCTAACTAAAGCAAATATCTTTGGGCAAAGCTAAGCCAACAAAATGACTTTCACTGCTACTGCAGTGGGTTACCATTTGGGAAAGGGAAAAACTAATGAAAACTTTCCCACACATGCCAGGATCATCACTGACACAATGATAATTGGCTTACAAGAGGTGATAAGACTACAGACAAATGGTAATATCATGGCATTCACCTTTGTGCTGTCCTCCCTTGTGTCTTTATTATATCTGTCCAAACAGGTTATCTGCAGGACTGATGAGGAGGTCTCATTTTGGAGAAAGATACAGAATAAAGTGGAGATCTCATGTGCATGTCAGGTGATTAAGTCTCACTGCATACACTGTCATACAGTGGGTGGAAGATAAGTAAAACCTCCCTCCAAAAATAGAGAAAATATGGTGCCCAACCAACTTTCACTTCCCAAAATAACAAATAAACAACTGAAATTCTACATCTGCAGAACAAAGGTGCCAGCAAAAGAAAAAAGTAGTCAGGTGCTTTAGATATCAACTGTCTCTGAGCACAGGATACTGATATCACATACCCGTTTTCAATAAATTCAATTGAAGGTATTGACTTATTCCAGAATTTGAAGAATGCTGTTCCCTACACTTGTGTGACAAAGCAAAACAAGTGACATAACTGTTCAAACTGAAACTGGGGAGAAGTGGATTTAGAATTTTCTTGGATTGAAAGAGAACCAGTGCAGTTTAGTGGACATTACTGAAGGCAAGAATAGTCTGATGGAAAGGATGGTCACTTACAGAAGCCAACAGACTTTTAACATTAGAAAGAATTCAAAATATTACTAGAAATGTTACAAGCAGCATTGACCAGTATAGAAATTAGAAGCTGAAATTTAACAAAAACACATCTTGGAATTGTACCTGCTTAGACAACTATCATGTGGAAATATACAGGTTAACATGCAGGGGAAAAAGGCAACAATTGCATGATTTTGCAGACGTTCAGCAAAGACCCACAGAGCATGTATGGTAGGGACAAAGAAATAAATGATACTAGGACCACTAGTGAAGAAAAATTATTCAGAGAAGTAGTAAACACCTTCATAAAAAAAATATTTTTTTGGCACTATCTTCAACCAGACAACTTTAGACAACTTTGATGATATAAAAGATACAAAGAGTTTTATTTGGGTGATAGTATTTTTAACAGGAGTTGGGTGAAAAGCAAGAGAGCATGGCCAGAAAATTCTGAGCAAGAACCTGTACTTCCAAAGGCTAAAGCTACGCAAACATGTTATGTTCTAGAGAACAGAAACAACAAATCTAGGCCAGAAGTTAACTGGAGAAGCTGATTTCATGGTGAGGCTGTCACTGACTGGCTCTACCAGACACACAACAGGTATTATGATGCTAGGGAATGAGCTCTGGAATGAGGAACACACATAAAGAACTGGTGATTTACAGCCGATTTACAACTGTTTCTAAAGAAAATCTTTGACAATGCAATCAGTGTTATATCTCTTAGCTAGTATTTGCATCAGAAACCCTTCATATTTTCTATGGGGGTGTGAGTGATAGTATTACTGGTATAGTGACCCTACAATGGTATTATCTAAACATAGAAGTAATAAAGCTAAAAATACCTACTGAATAAATCTTTACAACTTTTTGGTATTGAAAGGAACCCAGAATTGACTAAAATGGGTCTTAAGCTATCTCTGTCTTTTGCTAAAAATGCTCAGCAAACTTTCCTTCCTTCCCAGGTAGAATTTTTTTTTCCCTTTTCCAGCAGTGGAGGATCTGCAAGCTAAGGTCAAAGCTCAAAAAGCTTCAGCAATTGTAGACACTTTCTAGAACACTGGACAAAATTTAATTGCTAAAGCTTTTGTTCAGAATGAAACAAACTTAGAGGAGTACCTACTCCCCATATCGCCAAGGAGGGAATGTTCAGTGCAACATGGGTATTTCACAATGCACATTTATTAAATATGAAAACTATTCAGGGGCTGAAAAAATAACTCAGATAAGGACGGAAATACCCTGAACTGGCCTAAAGTGAAAGGCCAGAATTGGAATCTTCAGAGTTATCCCATATGCCAAAAACTACAATGAATAAGTCAACACAGGCAGTATAAAATATTGACACTGCAGATCTAAGTAGGATAGATTTGTTTATATTGCTTGGAAAAAAAAATACACTTCTTTTAGATTAATATTCTCATTCTGCTGAGGCAGCAGCTCCTAATAAAATGACATCTAAGCTTGTGATGGTGTATATGCAGTAGATTTACCAGATATAGCACTGCTGACAGTAATATCTGATAAAGAAAAACTTATTAAGCAAAAGTATAAGTTGTTCTAAGTAACGGAGCAATTTAAAACTTTTATTCTTAAGACTGATGGATTTAATGACAGTAATAATGCAGATACTGAAAAGGGCACCTATTTAGATTCCAGTCCATGTTATGACACAGCAGTATCACTACTTTCTTTAATCAATGCAGGTAACTGATGGCAACTACCAGAAAACACATATCAAACAAAATTAATAGATAATAATAACTTACAATATTATTAATATTATCACTTAAGTGGGAGATTAATATTATCATTTATTTAATGGGAGGTTCCTTCTCATTGCCACTGTATATAATGCTGTCTGTGTCTTCATAGTGGGAAACTTTAGTTGCAAGCCTTAAAGAATGCAAGTGAAAATCCTGGAATTGCTGGGTTCTGTAACATGGGAGGAATAGGGCACCCTATTTCAGTTTCTAAAAGGAAAAAGGTAAGAGACATCAAATTTACCCTTTTGCCTAAAGAGACCTTGGGCAAATAACAATAATGCAATATTTAGACAACTGAACATCAAAACACCATGCAGGAAAAAAAAAAAGGGCTTTTTGGTTTTGCTTAATACTGGATTCAACTTCTTAAGTATAAATAACAGCACAAAACATCTGAAACTCTATTAAGAGTATTACTGGATTAAGTAATAGAATTCATTATTAGATTGGTTGTGTATAACTTGAAATTATGTTGAATGCTAACTTGCTTTTTTAGCAGAACTGTTACAGAACCTTGGAAAGAAATGTCATTGTGGACCGAATGTCCAAGTTTCTAAACCTAAAAACCAGCACTATAAAAGCTCTTCTCCTTCAAGAAGGAAGTGTCAGATAAGGTGTAATTTTTGAAAGCAACTGATCAGTGATAAACTCATTTTCCAGACTGCTGTGCACTCTTCATCCATTGTCAAGGATGTGGCATTGGACTCTGTCTTCCGTCAGAGGAACAACACTCCTAAAATTATAATTTACACTCATTCAGAAATGAAATGCAGGGTTTATTACTCAAGAGCCTGGCAGCTGAACAGCAATATGCAAGATCTACCCTGTGAACAGTATGTACTGTAGGCAGAATTGTTAGAATGAAGGAAGACTAAAGATAAAGCCAAGACTCCTGGTGAGATCTATCAGATGCTTATTAGCACAAGAGATTTCAAAAGCTACATGACAGAAGGGATAAAACAGCTGAAAATAATCTCAGATAGTGTACAGTCAAGGAGGAGACACAGAAATACCAGTGCTATGTGTGAATATAAGCTAAACATTTGTAAAAGCAGTTCAGCAGAACAAGTGATGTAAAAAGAAGACGAAAGTACTGACCTACTTCACAGCTCTTCGTGTTCCGACTACCTCATACAAGCTTTAAGGCTAACAGTTCATCTTCATCCTCATTCATTCAAAATCATCATCCAACTTTCCCTTTCTCTTCATCTGCCAAGAAACCTGCAAGGCGATTATTAATGTAATGCAATGTGGAAAAGCAGTTGAATGAAACAGTGTCACTGCATTCCAAGTATGGTGGAAATCTCTTCCAAGAATCTCTATCAAGTCACCTTTGATATTTATAGTAGGTTTGCAGCTCCATCTCCCCAGTTAGCAAACTTCTGTGCATATCTACTGAAGAAGAAAGAAAGGGAAAAAAAGTGCCTTTGCCTGAGGATAAATGAAAAACGATTTCAGTTATGGTTGTTCTTGACAGCATCAGTTGTGATAGGAACTTGCTGAAGACCAAGTTCCCAGCAAGATCCACAGGGAGAGTGACCTTTGAGCATAACTATAGTTTTGTTAGGATGTTAATTAAAATCCATATTGATCCACAGAGGAAAGTATACAATAGAAAATTGGGATATACTATGTCTGGTGCTGGAAAGTCATTCATAAGAGTACTCAGGCTCCACACAAAACACAGGGGTATCACTGACACAATAAAGGGCCCAAAAACTAAATAAGTTTCATGGCCATGACACTTACTATGCTCACTTGAAAGACAAGGTGGGGAACTATGATTCTATTCTAACTCTGCATAAAGCAGAGAGTAGATAAAAAATGGGACGTATACTACTTGTTTATAAAGACTTTAAGGGAGAAGTGACTTAAGCAAAATCCTTTAAAGGAAGTATCAAAAAAAGCAATATGCCAACAACTTTGTCTAAAACCTCTTGCACAAAATTGTCAGAATCAGATATATTTGCCCGATATTGGTTTATTTTTCTTTTTACATAATATATCACTGCAAATACTGATGTATTTCAATTATACACTATGAACTATTTTAATCTCTGCTGAAGATTAAACAGTATGTACCTTTTTAAAAACAAAACACAACCCCTTCCAGTATTTAAATTAGAAGACAGCAAACTTCTGTGTCACAGGGATACAGACTTTTGCATGAATGTAAAGACTTTTCTCAGCTTAACTACCTAATTTTCAAGTATCTACAAGTTAACTAAACATATAATGCACAGAATTTGCATGATTTGAATTGCTGGAAAAGACAGAAGGTTTCAGAGTAATTTTCTTAGAGGATGCTCTTATATAACCATGACTATATACAGTAAAGAATCAAAACATATGGTAGAAACTGCAAGGTCCAAATTGTTAATCCAACAAATGGATGACCAGAAAATGCAGCATGTATTTACAGTGTTGATTAGGGCAAGAGAATTGAGAATATCCTAAAACACATGGAGCCCAACAATGCAATATACCCATCCAATATTTATTGCTGCCTCTGTAGAAGCAATTTCCATTTTGATGTGTTCTCTCACACATGATGTTCTGAAACAGTTAAGTAACATGAAAAATACAGGTTCAAGATTATATCTGTCACAGATGAAAATACAGCATTTATGCAGCATTACATAAAAAAGCCACTGGTTTATGGACCCAAGGTCCTCTCAGGACTGCCACAAATCTACATATCGTCATATGTGATAGATTTTTACATCTGCTTGTGCGAATTAAAAAGAATCCACATTAATAACCAAAACAAAACCCCCATAGTTATAGAGTCTAAAGGCTGAGGAAATTTAACGATGGCATTTGGTTGCAGCACAGGTCACCTATTAGTCCACAAAATCTGCCTGGAAAGCCACCTATCTCAGCCAATGTTCTATACAGAAATCAAGGACCATGTTAAAACCATCTGATTCCTAGACGGGAGGCCAATACGAAGGATAAATCTGCATTTGTTCTGAACTTAAAAGACAGCAGAACTGTCAGGAGGAAAAAAAATGGTGGCAGTTCTTTCCAAACTTATTTTAGAAACTAGGAATGAATTAATTCCATCAAACTGTTTACCTAACCAGTATATCTAGCTAGTCATTTCTAAATTTCTACTATGCTAATATAAGTGAACTTACTAACACTGATTATTGCCAAATAACATATAAATTTTGTGGAGATATTCAGTGCTAAGCATGGAGCACCATAAATTTATGGAATCCAACAAATTTAGGGAAGAAATCATATGACATGCTGTCTCCAGCAACAGATGACCGGACTGATGATCCAAAAGGTCTCTTCCACTCTTGTTCTCCCAAACTACTACATATAAATTAGATACTAATTTTCACTAATAGCTTAATCAAGTTTTGGATATGTGTGTTTAGAGCTGAAACATGAATGCATCCTCTAAGTACATGATCCGGACTACAAGATAATTATTTCTGCTCAAGTCCTGCACACCACCATAGCTATCCCTCTCTCTAATGCTTTAATCTAATGGCACAATTAGTCCAGTTAAGGATTAGAAGTTATATTCAGAATTTTACAAGAGTTCTCCTACCCCTAAGTATCAGAGAATGCAAAAAATACGTCACCCTCACATGTCTAAGCAGGTAAGCATTAAGTATTTTCTACCACATACAAAAACTAGCATGCAGAGATACTGCTAAAAAAAAGCTGTATCTAACCCAACATTTTGATACATCTAAATATATTTGTAGACATATAACATAGAGAAGTAGAAATGTACACATAGCTATCAACATCTGTATACATTGCCATGTGATTTTGGAATAGTACATTTGACAAATGCAATATACAAAAAAAAGAAGGCAAAGACTCCATAATTTACTAGTAGCATGCACTTTTTTAGAATGCTTTATTAGGTCCTGATTTAACCTACCTGACATCCCTGTAGAGCTGGAAAGTATAGACTATTTTTTAAGGCACAGAAGGTGAAGTAAACAAAAAAAATTACAAAAAGGCACCAAATCCCAGGCCTTCCAGTTTTTAATAGTGAACCCTAATCCACTAAAAAGCTATGAGTGTTATTTTGGGATATTATCTTCAGTTTTTGATCACTTTTTCATGGAAATCTCTCATCTCCACATTCCTTGAGGAAAACAATATATTGAATCCAAGGAAACCACCTGTGCTTTTTAATAGCCTTGCCTGACAAAAAATAGGTCTTGTAATAGATGAGATACATAAATGGAAAACCATTCAACATTTGAGAGAGGTGACTAAATTCACTAGCCTAGTGTCAATTTTTACTTCCTAGGTTTGTTTTTTGAGGGTTTTTTTTAAAAGGCCATTCATGAAATATTAGAGATGCCTGTCTTATATTAATGTTGTGTCCTCTGACATCCACTCAGTGAAAGATAAAAAGATGGCATTAAGTTTTAGCAGTGAAGTGAAATGTTGCATGGCGCAAGGTGACCCAGTCTCATTTAACAGATTACCAAAATATAATCAAATAAAACCTATGATCTTTACACTGGCAAAAACGGTGCAGCAAGAGGACAAATGTGATTTTAAAAACTTAAAAGACCAATTGAAATGAATCATGTATATTTTTACAATGTAAGTGAGTCCTCTGCAGCTATCCAGTCCTTGTAAGAGCATCCATATTGAGAGCAAATTTTAGCACAGGCAGGTTCAGCTTTCCTTACAAATTTTTCCTGCCCCTATATCTAACTCAAAGCAAATATCCCAAATTCAATTAAGCTGTTTGATTACACTAAAAATAGTCCTTGTTCTTCATCTTAGTATCTGCTGACAGATAACTCATAGTTCACAGGGAACATATTGTCTAACTGCATTAATCCACAGCTGGGGAAAACAAACAGGAAAAGAAAACTCATACCAGTCTGATGATGTGTGTGAAATTCAATTATAACACAATAAACTGCCTTGGGTTAAGATTACCAATAGAAAACTTTAGGAAGCACAGATTTTCTGAAATAGATCTAGACTTAATTGACAGAATTCTTCTCACACAGCTTGTTTTTAATTGTTGCCATGATTTCCATACACCTTTCTCTAATGTGTTTTCTGACAGCGACTGACAAAGTTGAGATATTTTCATGATGGACTTCAGATGTAATCCACTATGGCAATTCCTCCTTTTCTAAACCCTCACATTTAGTCCTTCAAATCCATTCACTGAGAGCTGCCTCACCTGCCACTCTGATTGCAATGCCTCCCAGACCCTCATCAGCTCACCTCATCTATCCACTGTCACACAAACTTGGGCTCGATTTGTTGAAATGGAGGAAACTTCTCCTAGCGTCGAATGATGTAATTTGGGGCTGAAATTAAGTGAAGCTTGCTGGTTTGGAAATAGTGTTAGGTGAAATTCTGTCAAACAAATCCTGAAAAATAAACCAAAACAAAACTATGAATTCATGCCTGTATTTTGCAAGGAACAACTCCCAGCAAAATAATTTTGAAGAGTTTTAAATTAATCACAGGAGACCTGAAAAAGCATTAGCAAGATTGCATGAAAATTTTCTATTTAAATTTTTTTAATTTTTAAATTAATTTTTAAAATTAATTTTATATATCCTTTTGCAAAGAAGATAAGGCAGAAGATAAGAAGAGTTAGGGGAGAGGTGACCGAAGCTGCAGAGTTAAAACATCCACAACTTCAAAAACATACTACTAATACATTAGGAGATCTCTTCCCAGATTCATGCCTCTAAACACAAGGCTTTAGAGCCTGAAAAAAATATCTAAACATGTGAAAGTAAAAAAACCTCTCTGTATAATAAAACAGCAATAAAAATCCCCTACCAATTACTCTACTGTGTTCTCAAAATAGGAGCAGTATCTCTTATGCCCTAATTTTATCATTTCCTTTGCCCCATGTTAAAACGCCAGTGTAATTATCCTTTATAAAGGTTGACTGAGGTCCCTGTGCAAATCTGCTCAGGGTGATAATTTAGCTGGCTTTTTTATTTGTGGAATTTAGGCAAGAATGTTTCAAGCTCTTCGTCAAAATAACTGCTTGATCTCCTTCAGTATTTTTTTAATAGTTAAAAAATAGCATTTTCTAATAAACTGAGGGAGAGTAAGGTTAAATACTCCAATTACTAACTTGTAAGAAGAGTAAAACATAAAAGTTGTGCAAAGTGATTCCTAATTTTGATGTACTTGGAGTCAATTCTCAATATTTAATGATACCTGGAAATGTAAGTCACAGTAGCATGATATTAGGGAATATTCTTTAACATTTCCACAATGCATTTAAGTGCTACTGCAAATGTTTTGTCATCAGTAATTAATAAATTCATTATTTCACAATCTTATGACTGTCAAAGTGCCAGACTTCAGCTGACACAAAAACTTCCACTTTAAAAAGAGAGATTTCAAGTAACTTGACCAAAAGGAAGATCTAAAGTGCTGAAAACTTAACTGCTTTTTCCTAATTAGGTGACCTGGCCTGACAAGATTAAAAAAACCCTAAAAAAACCCTCAAAAAACAAAACAAGCCCTCTAATCAACCAAAAAAAAGCCTTCCCAGCTACTCTACACCGGAGATATTGAAAGGGCATTATTAACATGGCTACACTCCACCTAGGGGGGAAATCTCACTTTCAAAAAGTGGAAGCTTCTTTATCTATTTATTTAAGCCATACTGAAACATGGTTTTCGTGAATGATGCTTTTATTGTACAAGCAACACAAAGATTGCTACTAAAAAGCCATCCTGCAAACGATGAAAAGCAATTTAAATGATACAAAAGCAACTTAAACTCGTGATAGTTTCTTCCAGTCATACATTTGTTCTAGTTCTCTCTCCAAAAGCAATTGACTTAGCAGAAGTACAACTCTTGCACACATAACACAACTGCACTTGCTGCCTCTGTCTCTCAATATCAACCACAACCACCACCACCACCATTACACAGGAAAAGGCCCAGAGCAGATAAGAGAGCGAAGACGGCGCAAAGATGACCCTCAAAAGATGCAGATAACCACGATGTCCCACAAACATTCTCCCTGTCAAGCTCCCCATAAGCAGGACCATGGGATCTTTCAGACGAAGGACAACCATAGCAAAACCTTTGCCTACATTCCTCGGCCCTTCCTAACAAATACTGCCAGGTCACAAAATACTGCCAGGATACAGCAGCTCTCTCTCTTTCCACCACACCAGTTGTACTTTGGAGCCTGTCAAAAAACCCTCCAACCGAACAAAAAAAACACCACACTTTTTTTTTTTCCCCCTAAAGTCTACCACTCTCTTATCTCTGCCTTAAATACACTATTTTCTTCTGGCAGAACATTTTTTGAGGTACCATAAGTAAGACTCTTTCTACTGACTGATTCCATGAAGACTGGGCCTTAGAAGGCTCTACTTTAATAATTTTTTCGTTTTAAAAACTTTCTAATTGAGTACTCATAGCCATATATGTATTCCTATGAAAAAGTCTACATAAATTTATTGGAAATTACAATTTTAAGACATTTCCAATCTATGAAATTTGACAGTGAAAATATTACTTCTCTAGAAGTTGACAGTGATTAAAAAAACTACAGAAGGATTATCGCTGCCTATTAAATGTGATAGTTTGAGCCATTTTATGGAATCCTTTCTTATTTTATTCCTATTAGATCCATTAGCATATTTCCAGCTAATAGCTAACAATTGTCCACTGAATAAAAAAAAGCTCTCCCTAAACCTGCTTCAATGGCTAGATATTACGGCAATGAGTTAAAACTTTCCTATTTCTCATCCACTGGCTTTACACACTGCAGTTACATCTCTTTGGAAACTAAACACCCAGCTGAGCACTGCAGCCCATCCCGCAGGGCCTGTGGCAGTGTGGGTGCACTCTGCTCCTGCCTCAAAGTCTGCAGCTCCTGCACAGTTCCACACCTGGGACACTTCACACTCTGCCACCCATTACTGACCTAGGCCAAGAGACAGACAGGCAGGTCTTCAGTTTAAGCCTGCATGGCTCTTTTTACAGTCATGTTTGCAAATGTACATTTTTATTTCAGACCTATCTTCCTACCTCACTGAGCTCCTCTAGATCCATGCTTGATGCACCCACTGTTTAGGTACCTGCAATGGCCAATGCGCCTCAATGGCCCAGCGCTTTACTGAGCAGCCTACTAGGGCTGCTTTGTGGCAGCTGCAGTGCTATGCAAGAACTCAGATAACTTATTTAGACCCAGTTTATCTCCCTCTAGGACAGCAAATTAGTTTGGGCTTCTTCTATTATTTTGTATTCTTTTAATAGAAGACAAAATATTTTTCCATGTGAACAATTAATTTGTAGTACTGTGTGGCCACCTACTAATTTGTAAACCATTATTTAACATCAGTCATTTTGTCGTAAGATCATGCAAAGCTTTCCTTGCTCCACAGTGACAGTCAATGTTCTCTCTTAATGAGAAGGACATAGGCTTGGTAGAGTTGTATGGTATTTCTTCCTCTAATTTTCATTTCTGTGAATACTGCCACAACACATAACTTACTCTTAATGTAACTCTAAGTGTTGGTAAATGCTATATAAAGTTTACATAGCAAGCCTGTAATTCTTAATGCATCGAATTTTCTACTTTAGTGGTTGTTCATCTGGTATGGTTTCTTAATGGACTCTTTTCAAAAGAACTAGATTGTAATTAATTACACTCCATGATTATATACATGAAAAGGATTGGATTGAACTTTTACCCTTGACATACACCAAGGTGAAAGAAAAGATACAGGTTATGGCTTAACAGTTTTACTTAGATAAATGGTGACATTTCTTAATAGAACCAAACAATTCCATGTTTTGTTCAGACAACTCTTTCTTCTTTTATTTGTGTCAAGCAGGTATCAGAATTGAGACAGACTCATGTCACTCAATGGAAATATGTCAGCATTCAGCATCTTACTTCGCATGGAATAGTTTGGTACATTGAAAAATTCGACAGGCTGCAAATTGTTAAAGAGCTTTCAAATATTTATTTAGATTGGGTATCAACCTTCATCATAATTCTCTTTTTTTTTTCTCCCAGTTACCAACCTTCACCTTCTCAGAGCAGGCTGAAATATCATTTAGTTGGTCTGTCCTTGGGAGAGTTTTCCAGAATATAAAAAATTAAACCCCACAATGCTGCTGTTCATTTAGTTCTGTTTGCATGCAGCTGTGGGAGTCTCTACAGTGCATTTTCACACATATGTTCCGACCAAAGTGCTCACTACAAACAATTTTAAACCAGAGGCTAGTTTTTAAGTATCTGAGAGTAAAGAACCAGCGTAGTAAAAGACAGAGAGCTTGAGCTCTAATTTTTCAGATTCTTGCCATGTATTCACAGGAGGGCTGTTTTGAACTTGTCAAACTAAGTCTTGGAACAAGAGACTTGGACAACAATGGGTTCTTCTTATCATGACACTCATTTTTCCAGTCAAAGATTTTCAGCTGATGATCTGGAGTCCTGTGGACAGATTTCCAACAGATTCTACCAGAGAATATGAACATGCTTGAGAAGTCTAGATTCAGTTTAAAAAAGAAAGCTGCTGCTATTGTCATCAATCTTCTACTGTCTGAACAGAAAACAGTATCAAATACACTAATAAATCCTTTCTGGTTTTCCCCACTACCTTTTCAAAATTTAACCCTTTTACAAGATCACCTTGTAATCTCATCTGACTACCACAAGAGTCACGGCCTGCTAGATCACAGTGCTACTCAAGCAACTTTCTTCAGCCTCTATTTTAGCACCTGAAAAATAGGGCAAGTCTTTTGGAAATGTGTGTACAAATGCCTGAATGACTGACATTTTTATATTGCTTCATGTGTATCAGCTATATCATGAAAAGAACAGTTTTTTAGGAAAGTCCAACTAGAGCACAGCCTGAGGCATAATTTCTATAGTTTAATCAGTGAATCCCTTATTTAGCATCGCACAGCTCCCTCTTCTTTGCTCAGTATGCCAAAATTGTTCATCTCTCCAGAATCATTCAGCTAAACGTACTTCATCATAGTAGGAATATTAAAAAATAGCTAGGCTTGCTGTGTCTATTTATCAGAACCTGAAATACTGTGAAGTTTCAATTTATTGCTGTGCCAGTTCTGTTTCAAGAGTAAAACTGAAAGGCATGTGTTTAACAAAACAACCTGTAACTGCTTTGAACACTATCTCAGAGTCCGTGAACATGCATCAGAGTGTTTATTCCCATCTAGCAGGGACATTTATCCTTAACAGAAACAGATCATGAGAAAACCCTAAAATAAAAGAAACTGAAAGGAAGTCAGATTTCCCGTTTCATATTTAAAATGTGATCTCCACAACTGACAAATTAAAGGAGAGTTTACGAGCATCTGGAGAGAAAGGAACAGGAGCTCGGCAGCAACTGTGCCAGCCCCATACGGCACCATGTGCAATATGGTCCTGAGCTGCCCATGCAGTGCTCCATTTGTAGAGCTGGACACAAACCAATTCCTGCAGCTCAGGACAGAGGATGGAATGAATCATATCAATCCCAGCTCCCTGCAAAATCTGAACGTAGCCCCCAGAACCGGCACTCTGTGCCCAAGAGAGTACTGGAGCAGGATACTGCAAGGGAGCCCATGAGCTGCCCTCAAGGAAATTTTGGCTTGCCTAGAGGGATGGGGGATTCACCTCCAGCCAAGCTAGAGGAAGAGCACGTTGGCCCCTTTCATGGCTGGATGAGCTGCCACAGCTGTGGTTTCCAAAGAAGGTTGAAGAAAAAAAAAAAAAAGCCAAGAGAACTGTTTCTCCTGACTTCATCTCTGTTGCACTTAACTGCATCCTCTTCACATGTGCTCTTACAGAGAAGTGGGGAACCCAATACAGAGACCTGAATCCCAGCTAAGGACCTTGTGTGTTATAACTATACAGAACATAGATCAATACAAAATTTGCATTCAAAAACATTAACAAAAAAGCTAAGTAAAATATCTGATCCACACTTACACCAAAATTGAACTGAATTCACAGCAAAAACTCACATGACTGTCATCAATCTTCACTGGAAATATGAGAGCTAAGAATTTTGCTATTGTACTTAATACTTAATAAAAAAAACTACTTAATAAAAAAAAGGATTCGAAAGTTTATTTGAAAGTGGTGTGCTGAAGTATGAAAAACTAAGATAGAATCAAGTATCCCAGACCCAAAACATAGCTTTGACATGGAAATATTCTACTCTATTAGAAAATTAGCTCAAAACATATTTCCTTAACTTTGCTGAAAAAGGCTCTTCCACTTAAACACATAGGTCTGCCTACTGTTTTAGAGCTAAGCACATGCACACTTATCAGTAAGATCGAGGCTTTAATCCTTCCTCTGGTGGGCTCAGTAATAAAGTGGGGATAACCACGCTTCCCTACTTTGTAGGGTGTTGTCAAAATTAATGCTCACAGAGCCGTCAGTAGGTGAAAATCATTATAGCTCCCATCCTGCAATTGCTAATTCATGGGCTGCCTGCTGCACACACACTGAGCCTGGAAAAAGCTAATTGAGTCCTCTGAAGGTGCAGCAGTTTGTTCAGGCCCCATCAATAAAGTGTTAAGAGTTTAAAAAACAAAACAAAACACCACACTGCTATACTAAACATGAACACAGCACAATTTTCAAATGATCCTGCAGATCAGAGCCTCTGGGGCTAAGCATTGCACAGGAAAAGCTTTTATAACACAATATAATACTTGGAGGTATGTATATGTGTATATATATAGATAAAGATGTAGGTACAGGGATATAAAAATACAGCCATTAAGCCAGCTATTTGGTGTTACTCTGTGGACACACACTCCCAAACACACACTCCCAGGCAAACACAAGCCAAAGTGCAGACAGCACCTGAGCTACAATAAATCAATGATTGTATGCGAAGAAATGAAAATACAGACACAGAACTGATGCATATTACTACCTTCTATCCTTCCCTAGACTTAACTATGATTTGGAAGACGGAAAAAAAACCCTACTTGATTGTTCATTTTGAAGAATGTAAATGAAATTAAGAAAAGATCTCAGCCAAACCAGTTTGCTGATCAATATATCCTAGAAAACCAATTTAACTGATGTCAAATTCAAATAATTCACCTGACGTCACATTGGAGAAACCAACCATGAACACCTCACAAATTATGATTTTGATCCAATTGTTAGACCCGAATTACAGCAAAAACTGGTCTTTCTACAGCTGTTAAAGCAGTGACCCTGGCAGAGCATGCTTTTGTGCTGAACTTTTTATATCACCAAGCCTATTAATCAGGTGGCAGTTCAAACTGATGCACTTTATATAGTTGACCCTGGCCAGCGCTTTAATTACTTGGTATTAAATGGTAATTAAGATTTTTCACATTTAGGTTTAATCCAAAAAAATTTAGTGTTAAAATCCAGTAATTTAATAAAGAGTTGTGTTCTTTACTGTGCTTCAGCCTGGACACTAAGGATGCAGCAATTTACTATTGACAAGCACTAAAGGAGCAGGTCATTTCACAAGTATAGTGTGGACAAAGGTGAACCGGGCAACTGATGAAATCTGTGGCCAAGGCGAAATAGCAATCTCTGAGCCAAATGGTAATAAAGTTACTGAAATGAAGCAGTGTAGCTTCTGAAGTGAACTGTCATAAGGAGGATACAAGCTTGAGGATGGCTTGGCCAAAGTAATTAAAACTTTATTCCCTGAGAGCCAATCAAAGTGGCTAGCCCTACCTCTGATTTTACATAAAGCAAAAATAGGTGTGTAAGTCAGCAAAAAACACCAGCAGTTGCAGCTAGCACTCTACGAAACAGCATCCACCTCTCCAGAAGTATCTGCAAAATTTACAATAAGTGAGGCAAAACAAGACTCATGCTTTAATGTTCTTTCCTGTATTATCGAATTGTATCTCTAGATTTTCTATGACATGCAAAAACCAAGTAGAAATGCAGACAAATATCACTGTCCAAAATTCCCTGCTAAATCAAAGACAATTACTTCCCTCAATAGCTATTAAAGGCAGATAGTTTAATCATTGGAGAAGCAATCTAGTGCATAGGAGTCCAGAGATGTAGGCTTAACTCACGGCTCTGCTACTGACCTGCTATATGACCTTGGGCAAGTCTCTTCACATTTCAGCGCCTCTTTGTGTCCCTATTAACCTTTGTGCGTCTCAGCTATTTAGAATGTAACCCCTCTGACGCAGAACAGTCTCTCACTACATGTTTTTACAATACCAGCACAACAAGGTCACCATCTTGGTTGAGACCTCTAAGTGCTACAGTAATCCAAATAAATAAGAACAATATATTCAATTATTCAGAATCCCACTTACACTTATTCAATTTTCCCATAACATCTGGATAGCTGAGACATCACCACAGATTAAAATGTGCATCCTACATCCTTTTAATTTTAATGTCTCACCTGCTGTTTGTGTAATTGAAATTTGTATTGATTTTCATAAACCAAAGAACACCTAACTCCCTGCCTAAAACACAAACAATGGAATGAGCCATTGGTATCCCAGTTATTCAGAACACATAGGAAATAAATCATTTGTCTGAAAGAAGAAACAAGAAGGTCCACCCAATATAAAGTTTGACTCAGCAAAGCACTTAAGCATGTCCTTAAGTTTAAGGATGAGTAGTCCCACTGAAGCTCTTAAGGTAAGCTTAAATAAGGAATTGGAGCTTCTCAGAGTTCAGGGAATATTCTGTAAAAGATGTGAAACAACCATGAATATAGGTACATTAATACACATTTTGTGAAACTGCAATATGAACAGATCCCCAAAGAAGGGAACAAAAATACACCTTCCTTTAAAAACTGGTGATTAAACAATGGATGTTTATTGATACTAACCATGCTCCCCAATAAGCACACACCACACCTTCATATGCAACGCAGTGACTGTTTCAAATAAATGCATTTTCTTTCTCTGCTTAACCCGTACTTTGAAAGCATTTAGATGCAAGAAAAATTTAACACAGATATTACTGTCCATAACATGCTTTCTTCAAAAACGTTCTTCAATAATGGTACATTTTCCACAAATTCTGTCTGTATTTTTAAGAAATACTCAAACTGAGCTAAACGAGGTAAAATACAGGCTACAAGCAGAACCTAGAAATAAAATTAAAGAAGAAGAAAACCTAGGAATTGTACACTAAGGATGTTATCTAATTTATATACCTAGAAGCTTGAAGCCAACAAACAACAAATATCGTAAGATTTGGTTACATAAGCAAGCTTGTAAAATAGAATGCACATTGACAGGAATCATTCTTCTTTTCTTGGTTCAGGTATAGTTACTTGAGTATGTTCACCTTCAACTCATGCTGTTTAATTCTGACTCTTTGGAAACAAAGCAAACACAAAATATGAAAACATTAAACACTCCCAACTGAAAATTGTTACACAAGCACCAGCAGCAGAAAAGAATTGTAATTAAAAATGTACTGACCATAAAGGAAGCAATAAGCAATCATTTTGGCAGTCCAACTTTTGTAAATCCACTAAAATCCTACCCAAAGAAAAGACTCAAGTCTATGCAGGTATTGATATATCAAAAACATGCCATGAATGACAGTATAATAATAACCATCACTAAAAGAAAATTTAAAAAAAGAAAGTAAAAGAAAAACCCATATGTGGCTTAATAGCTACCTTTTCAAGAAAACTGAGAGCTCTAGGAAAAATAGAAATCTTCTATCTCCCCCAGCCTCATAAATTTTTACTGTCCAAACTCAAGCTTGGGGTACATAATTTTTATTTTTCACAAAAGGTATCTTGTTCATAAGTATGGCATGAAGGTAGGATGAGACAATGGTAAAATTGTTGAATAGGTTGGAATCTGCACAACTTATTAGCACTATAAAGGGACTATTAACTGAAAAAATATTACATAAACCATTTGTGTTAAATATGTAAAGTTTGTAGCAAGCATAAATGCTAGCGAAAAACAAGAAAAAAACCAGCAAGAGCTCATGCAATAAAAGGTATGTCCTTAAAGATCTTTTCTTCTCCTGAGAATTGAAATGTAGTGAAAATTTGGAAGATGCTGTTTCTTTACCAAGGAGCTCAGTTACCATAACTGATACACATTACCAGCTTTAGAATTCTAATTGTGTTTAATACAGTTTCATGTTGCATCAAAGTACAAAATCAATACCATTTGTCCAGCAAACAGGAAAAATGGAATCTATAAACTGCTCTTATTGAGTAATTAAACACCTATTATTGTCATGAGTGGTGAAACAATGAATTTGATAAGACAAATTTTTGCGACAAAACACTGCAGTGATTAATACCTCCCTACGTATTAAATAAAAATGACTGCCTTTTGTGCAGTACTGCTGGCAGAAGAACAGGAATGAGAGAAGTAGTTGCCAGTGCCACAATAACAGGCTAACCTTGAACTGAACTCCTTTCCTCAAGAAATTAAATGCTGTAGCAGGACTTTAAATCCCTCCACTTAGAGCTCATTTGTGTTTCACGTAACCTGCAGTTCCTGAAGAGAACTCATTATCTTCAAAAGGAGAATCCTTTTATAATTTCTTTACAAATGTGTATATTGTTTCTGCAAAAAGTATTTCATATCAGAAAAGGGCTAAGAGTATTAACAGTGTAAGAGAGGCAAAAAGGCTCATATCATTAAGACACCATTTCTGCTTCCTGGGAATTCAAACGTCAACTACAGTGGTACGGGAAAACGAATGAGAATGAGGTTAAAGAAAATGTACCTTTACAGCAAAATTTTAATCTGTTAGATTGATGCTAAACTGCCTTGGTCTTTCTGCTGCTATATGCTGTATTTCTATGTATAGAACTCCCTCCCCCAATGCCCCTCCTGTAGCTTTGGCTTCCTATTTTTCTTTTCACTTAGAATGATGCACTAGGAACAACTATAGAGTACAAAAGATGAATCTATGGATGTGACACTTGTAAAGGGTAACCCTATTTCACAAGTGAGATGGGACAAAAAAGAAAGAAAAAAGGCCACAGAAGCAATAACTGCTCACTGAATTACCATTAAATTGTAAGATTTACAATCCAATGTACAGTAAGTGCATATCTAATGGAGTTTGTCCTCTAAAAGAATATAAAGTAGATCTTTGCAGCATATGATGTATGAAGGGGTTTTTTTGTTGTTTTTGGGGTTTTTTTTGTTGTTGTTTTTTTTTAAACAGGACACACAGAAAACAGATGTGCACATAAATTCCAGAATTTTTATACATATAAGAACTGAGCCAAAGCCAACATTAAATATGATAAATGCAATATGATTAGTAGGATCTGGCTTTGCATTTTCAAAACATCTCACATTCTACAAAGAGAGATAAAAGATGAGTAACACAGCCAGTCAATACTGCTTTCACAGATATCATTGGTAAAAGAAGATCACATATTATTAATTCAGTTTATTGCTCTGATCTACTAGAATTCAATTAAATGACTTTTTGTAGGGGATGGCAAAGCAGATGATGACCATTTCCAACATCTTCTAAACAAAATATCTGGACAGAAGTTTCAGATCACTATTTATTACAGACTTAAATTACCGACAATATTTATTTTCATATAATGAGTACAGTATGAAAAAGGCTCATTCACAGCACTATTATTCGTAACGTTTGCCACTAATTTCATTGCTCTTATTCATATGAGCATAACTGCTGAGTGATTTAAGTTTAGAAATAGGCAAGGCATGTTAAAGAATTATTTAAATAGAAGCAAACTTTTACATTAAATACAGGCATATTGCTATTATACAATATTACGAGGGTATCAATAATCATGTTTTACAGGCTGACTGGAAAATTCTAGCCTGTAATAAAATCCAAAACTATCACAGAGACAAAGGAACTTTTGGCTGGATAAGCCATTCAAAGAGCAGCAAGGCATGTAATGTTCTGCTCTCTTAATTTGAATAAAGTTTTATTTTTCTTAGCTAGAAACCTCAAGTTTCCACAAATGGCATTAAAACTTTCATTCTCCTACCTAAAAGGAAGTTTGCCTACCACACAAATTTTACTGTTATCTGGCTTTTATTTCACAGGATTAAAAAGCAACGCAGAAGATCAGCAACGATAGCCTTGTTCTCTTCAACCTTAGTGAATCAAGTTCACTGGAGGTGAAGCAGTGGAATTATCAGTACAAGTGGCTGTGTCATCAAAGCTTTCTGAGAGGTAGTGTATGGAAATGCCTAAACAAACAGAAGCGTGAAAGCTGTCTGTATGTGAAAAGGCTCTCCTAAGGCTTTTCATTAAAACAATTCCAATTGCAGTTTCACGATGCAGCATTTTATTATGTGAGAAATATAAAATCTTGACATTTTTCTAAATGTGAATGGGTTAAAGAACCTCTCCACGCTACAGTGAGCCTGAGAATTTCCAGCAGCTGATGAAGACCAGTTGACCACCTGATACTTTTTCAGCAGGGTGATAAAATTAAAGGATTGCTTTGATTTGCTTGAAGGATTACTTTCTATAGTTAATTGTTTAAAGTGCACAGTCTTACAAAAGGGAAAAATATCAAGAAGGTTAATGTAGAGTGAGCTAATTGCAAGCTGATTACATTGTGCAAAGCAAGAGATATTACCTGTGTTACATACCATCACAAGGACTAGCCTATTCTACCCTGCTGCTGCAGCAAACAAGCTGATTTGCTAACAAAGTGGTCAGCTCGGGCACTTGCACAGCATCTCGTAGGTCCACAGGCGACTGCTTCACATGCAGAGAATCTCAAGCTCCATTTTCCAATCTGATTACACGGCTCCTTATTCCAGCAGCCTTAAACCTTCATGGCAGTTTACCAACATTTTCATCACTTTTTCTTTTACAAATCAAAAGAACTGATAAGCTCTCAGGTACCCGGGATTTCATAGTCGATGGCTGGCAGGCAGCCAGCTTCCCTCACAGCACAACTGTTCCGTGCCACAATGCAAAAAGCACGCTGAATTTAACAGATAGCACAAAACTATTAGAATTTTGCAGTACGTACAAGCAGGCAGCATGTTTCTGTCTCTGCAGATGTTAACAGTTCTGTTCAGTCACATTTATAACATGCCTAGACCCAAAGAGACATCTCTAAAAAGAAAAAAAAAAAAAAGAAAAACCAGAACAAATGAAGACATAGCACTGTCACTAAGTCAATTGCACTACAAAGTGTGCACTCAAGTTACTTCATTGGAGTGCTTCCGAATTACCAGTAATTAGAGACAATGTTAAAAACATTTGATAAAAAATTAAGAAAAAGGAAAACAAATCTTTACATCATATGAAACTGTTTTACATAAACTGAAATATTATTTTACAGTAAAACAAATGCAAAAAAAGAGACACTGTTGTGTATTTTTGCCATGTGAAATGCTTATATAAAGCATTAAAATAGCCACAAGGCATACCTGGGTTTACTTATTCTTTGGCTCAAAAACACCACTTGAACAATGAAAGAACAAAAATGTGATTCATATTTGTAAAAGTGAAACATCTTTATAAAATGTTTATTCTGAGGTATATCATGTAATGTCTAAAAATCTGAGCTACACAGGAAGAATTATAAACATATATATGTAAACTTATATATATAAAAAGAAATAAGGGAATGCAGAGTGACAATTGAGGAAAAGATTATCTTACAAATCTTAAGGAGTCCAACAAAAAGAAATCCAATAAAAAAGCAATGGAGAATGAAACTTTCTTATTTTTGGTTAAAGAAAAAAAACATAAATATTAAACCATCAAGTTTTTACTTATTGCTACCAAGGCTTGCTCTCCCATTCGAAAAAATTGACTATCCATGCTATTATTTGCATAATGTCCAAAACAGCCTATATGGAACTAACGTAACACAAAGTTAATAGCACAGAAAACAATTCTCCCATGTCCCCCCAAGCAAAACATTTTTTTTTAAATCAAGTGCATAAAACTGAAATCTGAGGAAATACGACCTAATAGGTATTCTTAAAAGAAGAAATGCAATTTTGCATATCGTCACTTTTATTATAAGGGAACGGGGATGGAAATATGGAGAGTAAGACAGTAAGTTATGGAAGGAGGGGGGGAAGAAAAAAAAAAAGTACAACTAAGCTGGTGCAGTGGCTCAGTACTCCAGATCACCAGTGCATTGACCCTCTGTATCTCTGAGTCATTAGCTGGAATCCCAGCTCTGCCTTCAGGAGTAGGGATTTGAACTCGCACACCGATGCGGTGCGATTCGGGATCTTGAGCGTGCCAGACAGAGGGGTCATTCTCCTTGGTGCGGAGGAGGCCGGCAGCCCCCGGGGAGGGCAGGGCTGGATGAGTGACTTGCGCCCGGCACAGGCAGTGGACATGCTGCTGACTCAGGCAGGGACACTGACAGGCACCGCTGCTTCTCCCCATCACTCCTGGACGGAACGGTTTTAGGCCACTGGCGCTGACAGGTACATGCAAAATTCAGAGGGAAATTATCCACATCTCCTTATTCGCCTCTGAGCACGCACACATGTGTACTTGTATGTATGCCTCTCTGTGTGCAGCTATACTAATGTTTTCACGCATTTATGGAGACATACTGCAACAGGCTAAACTGACTGCTCTGCAGCCATATGTAGTGCTTAGCACTGCCAAAATATTCCTACACCAATTCTTCTCCTTAATATAGCTACAATGTCCATATTTATGTACACACAGAAGCTACATACGTGTACCCTACACACATCCCAATCACATACATTTTACACTGAGTGCAATTAGCATTACCTTTAAAATAACAATCTCTAATTTACACAGAAATTTCCTCTCTGATAAAATACAAACCACATTCTAACCAGCTTCTAATACCAACACATTATTCCCATGAATGATTCCTAGTAAACTGTTTATTACAACTGTAAGGTTTGAGAGGGTTTGCTGCTTGCAGATGCAGGTTGTGGGGTTGCCTTTTTTTCTCCCACCCCCCTCCTTTTTTTCCCTTCTGATTTATTGGAGGGTGAGCAAACCCACTTAAACTATAGTTGTCCATATGAATCACTAATTTTCATGTTTCTAATTAAAATGTAAACAGTGTAATGAAGACATCAAGTTTTTAGGCAAATGTCTCTTCCAGTGCCACTTGGGGTATGGTAATTACTGAAGCAGATCTATGGATGCTCCCGAATCCTCTACAAGTCCAGATTAAAAGCATTACTGCTAAACCTTGCTTTTTACACCAGGGAATTGTGTTCTCTAACCTATTCCCAGTTTGCTTACAGATGCATATCTGTACAAGCCTTTATAACTAGTCATTAAAAAAATAAATAAATAAAAATAGAAGTTTATCACATAAATGGAACAGTTTGTGGGGGAAAAACTGCGATTTCATTTAAAATAGAATTTGATTTCACTTCTATGATTACACATAACTAGCATAGCTGTGCTGAAAACTTATCATCTTAGTGCTTCCTTCAGAAAAATAGATTAGGCATTACTAAAAGAATTTTTAAAAAAGCAAAATGGTATTTCGAGCTTGTATGAAAATTCCTATTGTCCCAAAATGCTTGTTTCACAGTCAATTAATTTAAGAACATATTATTCAGGAAAACATTAATAAAAAAGAAATCTATTCACTGAGGAAAAATGTAAATGGCCATTGCAAATAGAAAATGCTTGATGTGCAACTGAAAATCTTTTGTCATATTTATTCCAGCCTTTATGTCTATATCTGAAATTTGTCAGATTTTATCCTAAAGCAAATGACCTCTCCTACATTTACCGAAGGAATACAAGTCCTCTCCTGCTTACAATTGTTAATTGAGCCTGTCTGCTACAGCTTCTCTTTCCTCTCCAAATAAGCCAGGATACTTGTTTTACATATTTACTGCCAAGCACTTCAACAGTCCTCTATTTTATTATAATACTGGTGTCCCCCCCCCCCACCCCCACAACTCCTTCTGGAAGATTTTTTTTTTTTTAATGTACAGCGAATAGTTAAAGCTGCAATCCAATAAAGCATCTAAAATGCCTAGTACCAGAAGAGGTTTTTCCCCCTCCCTTCATGGACTCAAGTCCATATTCTGAGTGGTATAGCCAATTTTCATATTATTTTTACATAAATGCTAGACAAGCATGTCTGCATTGCTAACCTGGATCATGAAGATGAGAGTGCACAGAATGTACGTGTGCATATGTGCACGTGCATAAACATTTTAGTGGATGGTCCACCATTTCAGTTCTATTTTACTAGTAAAGTACTGTATACAAATATGTGAATACTTCCCAGTAGAAAAATATATCTACAGGATTTCAGATTACATCAAATCATAAAGCATCTTGTCTCTCAAATCATAAATGCCTTAGCAGAATAAAACAAAACAAAGCTCTATTTAGGCATTGCCTTTAAATGTATTGTTCCAGCAAAATCAGATTTAATTAGACAAATAGCATTTTAAAGGCTACTGCTTTGTAACATGGTACTCTTGAAAATGATGGGGGGTTGCAAGTGAAAACACTACTCTCATTTAGCTCTGTGGTTAAAAAAAAAAAAGCAAAGATTACACTTATACATGCTACACATTTTTTTTTCTTTATTATGGATTGAGACAATGGGGAAATCTTATGTCTTCACAACAGTTCCAAGGCCATACTAATCAGGTGTAATTTTTAATAAACACTGACTGTTTGGTGCTCATTCGAGGTATTTCATTAGGAGGTTATTCATTTAAAATAAATGTTTCAACCACATCAAGCTGTAACCTTTCTTGAAATGTAAATGAATGGTTTAAATGAGAAGATTAATAAAGAAGGGATGTTCCAATTCCAAGCATGGCATGCTATGTATTTTTAAATTTGTCTATGCCAGATGCTGTCAGTCAGAACAAAAAACTGTCCAAGCAGACAATCTGTGCGTCTGAATGTTGATCATGTTGGAAAGTAAAGGGGGAGGGGAGAGAGAGTGTGTCAAGGATTCATGGTCCTTCATCTTTGCAGTAGAGCAAACACGTCTCTCAGTATAACGACAGACAGCTGCTTCCACTTTCTAATGTGCCCTAACTTAGATCACTGAAAGAATTGTCAGCACTCAGAGAAACACACAAAGATAACACAGCCAGCTGCCATGAAGGGGGAAACAGCACAGCTCAGAAGAAATGGGATTTGTTCCATTTGCATGATGCTGGCTCCCTTGGGCCCCTTTCTTTCAAATCCAAAGCACAAAAGACAACACTTAACATATTTGCTTAAAGATGACAACCTCATGTTGATTTCATTTGGATGTAACAGTGTCAGGATTACAGATATAAGAATATATTATATCTGTAACGGAGACTGACAAATGTATCCATCAGTGAAACTGTCTGATTCATCTGCTTATACAGCCATTTTACCATCCCAAGGGTGCCATCTAAGTAGTAACTTTAGAAGACTGAAGGTCTAATTTTATTACACCACATTTCAACCTACTAAACAATATTATTTCTAAAATAGATCATTTTTATTGGAAGTCTCCCTGATGAAAATCCAGTAGACACCAGAGAATTTATGAACTGTATGGGTCCTTTGAACTCAATATACTGCCCATTTTAAGCAACTTTCTTTACACACAATCAAAACCTAAACTCAAATAATTGAAATTGAGTTAAAACAGAGATAATAATGGTACCTATTTTAATATTACATCATAGTCTGTCGTTATTTGAATGTCTGCTGATTGGCAGTCCATCGCTTTTTAGAGTGCTTCTTGTTACAGTTCTGTATCAATAAAAGACTTTCTCCAGTAGAAAAACTATTATTAATTTTTTTTTTTCAATATACTTTGACCAGCTACACAACCTAATTTTTGCTTGAGGTTTTCACTGGGCACTCCAAAAGTCACGTGGAAATGACTGAAAGCCGAATACATTCCTCATCACATTGCATTCAGCTGCAGAAACAGAAAACCAAACTAAAGGGTAAAGATTTGCAAGATCCCCTGTCAGCACAGTTTTGTGGACCAGCCTCTTTTTTAATCAGATGAAACAATTAGGCCATGGTCAGACTCTCTCTAGTTTCAAATGCATTACACTGAACCGTCTGACAGCATAAGTATCCCCCCAACACCCCAACACCACCAAATGACTCTGCATAATGCTCCCTACTTTAACTGCTTTGTCTAGAGGAACTCGAAACTGCTTGTTGCTATCTGCTGCCACCAAGAACTGCACTGTAATTCACTAGATTGAAGTTGTTTTGTAAAATGGAGTTAACTGCTGTACGTGGAATTTCAGCACAGCAGATGGTTACCAATCATTATTTTCAATTTGTTTAGTTTCAAGCAATGGGGCTGTTTGGGAGGAGCAGTAAGGAGGACAGGAATGGAGAGAGCAGCGAGGTTAGATGCACTAGCTTGCAATGCAAGCAGTGCTAGATGGCATAGCATTAAAAGGAGGGGAAAAAGGTCTCTACTCAGAACTGCACCACAGCTAAACAAAAAAAAAAAAAATTAAAAAATGGGAATAGATAAAACCAGATTTTATATACAACTATGGACAAAAAATGAAGAACACAACATTTGAAAGGGGGGCCAATCTATCAGTCTCTGGTTCAAGAGTTACCTTACATTTTAAATATTGGAAATGGACTTGAAAGTTTCCAAAGGTAAATTGTCTCTATTCACATTTTGCCATCATTCAAATTTGAATCATGCTCCACTGTAAGTGGTTCAGTTGTTGAACTGGAAATGGAAAAGGGACCATTTATGCACAAGTGCACATGACCAGAAATTAAGCTGTAAATATCTGGGCTGGGCCATTATTGTAGTCAAGAAACATCTGGGGCTGAAGCCGAGGCTAGGCCCCACTCCTTCTGTGTTCATGTAATTGCTTGGATGATTTATAACTTAGTGTCTATTAAAAATGATTTAAAGAGAGATTTGGAGCCTGAATTTTAAAATCAAGATGGCTTTGCTCATGCTTTCATTTGTTCAGGAGCAAAAAAAGAAAAATCCTTTGCTGTTCTTCTCCCCTGTCCTATGTTTAAGAGGTACAATGTTCCATCACAAGGACAAAATTCACATTTTTCTAAATTCAGACCAAAGACATGACACATACACTTCCAGCAACCAAAGTCAGTGACTTGTCATTCAGCTTACATTGTTGCTTGGTGCTTTAATATTCCCCATGAAAATTGACTTTGAATTATTTTCCCAGCATAAATTTTTTTTTTTCTTTTTAAATCCTATAAACTGTATCAATACATTCACAGCATATTCATTTGTTCCTGTTATTTTGAACCATCCATGAGTCAGCTAGCTCTGCCTGCCACCATGATACCACAGGTGGTATGGGCAGAGGCTCTTCAGCAGGCATCCCACTGGAACCCAGAAGGGACCACAGGCACTGCATCCCTTCTGGGGACATTTCTGGCTCCAGGACTTGCTTGCTTCCCCCTGATAACTTCAACACAGCCGATTTTGTTTTGGCTTTTAGAACAAGCTGTAAAAGCCACAAATTTGATAGGGTGGAAGAGAAAGGCCTACGGTATTTGGGTTTGGGGGACAACAGTAAGGGATACATTTGGACAATAACAATCCTCTACCAGCAGTTATCAAAGAAAGAGTGGTCCCTACCAGGCAGAACAGCAGGGCCAGTGTCTGACTGTAAACAACTGTCATCAAAAATCTTGGTTATTTAAAACTGAATAGATACCCTAACTATATTTCCAACCTATTTCCATGATGGCCAAAGCTTACTTAAGAGTACACCTAACCCTGCAGAGATTGGGTTTGTAACGGAGTTGACCGTGACACCCTCCAGGGGTTACAGCTCCTTTCTTTATTGAGGTTTCGGTATGTTCGGCAGTTTTACTGCAGAGCTGCACCCCACAACACAGAAGGAAGAACCAAGTTTGCAAACCTGGGTGTGTGCCAAGGTTGAAGTGACACACTAGTGACTGTCTCAGCCCCCTGGGAAAAAGTGGATTAGATGAATCACAAAACAATGTCATAGTTACTTCTCCAGTAAGTTAACTGTCTGTTGGTCACAGGTGATGAAGACATAAAAGTTTGACCTAGCACTTCCACAGATTTTACTCTGTCTTGGAAATTTTCCCCCTGCATCTCCATAAACTGCCATTATTCTTAGACTAACAAAAGCTCTGACATTTTGAAGCAATGAAAAACTTTGGAAATGGGATTGCTTCAATCTGGGAACATACTACCTAAATATTCTAAACTGTTCACAGGTTGTTGTCAAACTTCCCCAACAAAATTTGGTTGAGTACCACCCATAAGGCAGATACCATACACTTCATATACCAAACAACTTTTATTTTAATTATTTTTGAAGAAAAGGTTAGGAAAAATGGGAACTGAAAATAGCAAGGTAACCTACAAAATAAACAAGACCGAAACCTTCCTCTGTTTTTATGTTGCACAGAAATGTAGAAACCCAACAATGAAGTAAAGCTTTATCGTTCATCATTAAATTTGTAGCTAAAATGCTGTATTCACGCAATTTCTCAAGTAGAAATTGTCCATCTTATACCACTACACTTCTAAAGTAAAGTTGTCTAAGTGGTTAATGACACTCTGTGCAATGAATTTTTCTTAAATATGCATTTCTCCCAAAACATACACTCTTAGAACAAAACTGAACTATGGATTGGGGGATGTCTTTATTTCTGGTGTCAAATCCAGAAATACTTGTTCTTTTCATTCTACATCAGTAGATCTAAGGAAAATCTGAAGTAGACTATCAGATTAATTTGAATTATTGAAAACCTGATTGCTAATAGTGATATACTAAAGTAGAGAATCACAGTGAACTGGAGAACAAGGATGACTCCACATAAATATCAACATTAGTAACATTAATCTATAAGAGAATAAAAACCTCACATCTCACAAAACAGAAGGGTTGAGCAATTGAACCTAGGCAACTGGAGCACTGTTAACTGAGTTTAATCCCACCTGGATTATTTATTATCCAGATTTTAGTACATAATAAATTTTAGTACCTAATTGTGGAAGTCTCAAATACTCTGCACTGGCTTCTGTAGTCTTTACTACAGCAAAGAGCAGTGCATACCTGAAGAAATGTTTCTACCAGGTGAAGAAATATCTGCAAGTGAGCAATATAGTTGATTTGAGTCTACTTTCATAAAGATCACTACTAGGAAAAAAAAAAAGCAAATACAGAAACATTCTCCAGATTAAAGAAGGTAAAAGAAAATAAAAGAAAATCACTTACTGTAGCAAAACTCCAGGAATAATGAGGAATACAGAGATTTTTTAATGCAACACAAACGGAATTCTCTTAGTAGGTGCCAGCACTAAAACTTTGTGCAGACGATTGTGCGGCTGAGGAGATTACTGCTGTGCCCCATAGAGGCTGGATGTCTGGCCAAGGAACTGTTCAGCAGCTACAAAATACAGAGGAAGCTACCAGCACTAGATCTGTAAGCAGTACTTATTCTTTTTCTCTTTTTTTTAAAGCATATTTTATGTACTCTAATACACTGTAAGCATTAATACAGCAAACCAAACCTCTAAAGGATTCCTGTCAAGTATAAATACATGCATAAACACAAGATATAATTGAAAAAGTCTTTGCTTAATGAGCTCATGGGTGCTTTGGCACAGTGCATAAAATGTAGATTTGAAATTTTAAGATGATACATCAATTCCCATAGTTGAACTTCGGAATCAACATAAGGAAATAAAATCTATTCAACATCAGTTCAGTAAGTTACTCTTACTCTAACATGAAGATACACCCTACAAATAAAAACAATGAATTTTTTTATCACCCCCCAGAGTACTCATGAAGTGCGGATATTTTTAAAGGCAAAAACATCGCAGGGTAAAACCAGGGTCAAATTTTGCATTGGCATAAGTAAAATGCTCTATACCTAGTCAATCATACACTAGTTGAAACACAGTCCACAGAGCACTTAATAGCTCAGCCCAACAAACATATCACCAAGTAGAATTTGGTGCACAGATGCAAATGAATAGATTTTTTTTCCTTAAATCATACATGATTTTTATCCTTATTATCTTACTACCAACAGCAAGTAAGTCTTATTACAGCTAACTAGGAAACTTTCTTGCTTGAAATCCAGCACTGAATTTCCCATACCATTTCATACACTAGTAAATTATATTAGAACATAACAGAAATCCCTCCTGAAAACAGTTATCCTATAAGAAACACGCATATGCAAGGTTTCACCTCCTTCAGTGCCTTCTTACCACATAATGAACATATTAATAGCTATCCAGTTCTTGCTTACAAACTCTAGAAAATATCCCAATTTGATATCGGGTTTTTTTCTGTTTGATATAGTAAAAAGAAACACTAGAAGAAAAGTAGTTATTTTCTCCTCTAAATAGTTAAATGGTGAGTTAATATCTTTCATGAAAACTTCATTATTGCAACTACACAATACTACCAGGCCTATTCCTACTTAATTTTCTTGTAGAAATTACATTATACAACATGGCATGTAATCGGTTCTGAGTGGGGTAGGAGAGAACCAGTCGTTAACTACGACTAAAATTACCAGTTTTCCAGTGCAGTTGTCTTCTAATTAAATTAAGTGTAGGGCATGGTCATTGAGATATGCTATAATGATTTGCTTGGAAGTATTTTTCCCTTTTGGTTTTTTTCCCCCCACCTTTCCTTATCAGAATACCTTACACCTTTCAAAACTAGAACAGTGTAGTGGCGGGGGGGAAAGGGGGGCAGTGCTTTTGGCAGATACCATGCCAAGGCATGTATTACTCACCATCCTTCCACCCACAGTCAGGAATGCAGCTCATCTATTTCTTAGCTCTTTCCACTAACTCAAATGCTCAGTACTGCACCTCAATTGCTATTTCAAAAAGACAAGCTTCTTAATGACAAAGTAGGCTGCCATTTTATTAGCAGCAAAATAAATACAACTGTAGTCCTCAATGCTGCATCAAGCTACAGTGATGCCTGTACGTACTCTCAGCTGTTAGGGATTACACCCAAACCCAGTTCTGCTCCAGGACAGCTTCCAGCTGAGTATCTGACAATGCCAGTACTGTACCCAGGAGCTGAGATCCAGAGAGCCTTGCGCCCCAGGAGCATAGTAAGTGGGCACAAGTTTCTCCTCACTTTACAGTTAGTATTTTCTATACGATCTGACTTAGAGAAGAAATAACTTATTACATCAGGGGCTCTTATCGTTACAATAAACAACTGCAGGTCACCTGGTAGCGGGCACAACAGATATTAAAGTGATTATAGCCTTGATCTTAGTCAGAAGATAGAATTACATATGTGTTGGTAGAGACGTCAGTAAAACCATGCAGAATGGCAGTTTTCTGTGTTTTAGAAGCTCACTATTTTTCTGTTTACTACATTTCAAATACAAAAGAGTTTCACAGTGGCAGGGCAAGACCAAGAAGCTGGGAATGGGAGTGGGGGGGGGGGTTGTGCTGGGGGATGCGGGTAGAGAGAGAAGAGGGAATGGAATGGCTTTGAAAAGCCAGGAAGGAGAGATTCTGTTTCTCTGCAATGGGTTTGTATCAGCCAGGCTTAAATAATGGTATTGCAAATTAAGGCCCAGGGGAATTTGGAGCGTACAAGTAAGCTTTTGTTCTCCAAACCCCAAAAGGTATGTGGGAGATTCAGGGGTTTGTTTCCATTTAAATGGCATATGTATTCCTAAACAATAAGTTAAACTATTTTGCTCTTTTTATTGTACAGCCTTGCTGATTCAGTATCTGTTAGGAAAGATACTATTCCCAACCAATATAGCAACCACTCTTTAAAGTAACAATTATCTGTTACTGTACTTATCACTTTCATTTACTTGCCTTCAGAACTTCTGAACAAGGAAGAAAGCAACAAATCTAATGTAATAAACCTCACAGGGAGTGGGGGAGGAGGATGGGAGATGGGGGAAGCAACAGATCGAAAGAAGAGTGCAGGTAGAAGTCATTTGAAGGGATGCAAGCTTTCCAGTGTAAACACAGAAGCTAATTAGTATGTTGTGATTTTAAAACATATTCTGTTATCAAAAAGCAAAATAGAAATCTGTACCAAAACAAACAAACAAAAAAATCTTATGAAGTCTTTAAAGCAAGTGGACAAAAACGTAGGCACACACAGACAATACACCTCTACTGCCCCCACCCCACACACATGTACAGATACAAAATTGGGTTAGTTTTCTGTAAATAGGCTTAGCTGCTGTAAATATATCTCAGGATCTTTCACACTGTAAGGTTTCTATACAAAACCAGTTTAATCTAAGTCCCTCTGATTATTATTAGAAACTCATTATTTGAGGATATCTATCTTTACAGTAACTATGCACCATTAAGGAGCACAATGCCCATAATTGTTTAAAAAAGCCATGAGGGGGAGGGGGAAGGGAAGAGGATCAGGAGGAGGGAGAAGATAACTAAGGGAGATTTTGCAATTAGAACAGCATCATCTACTCTGCATTTTGCCCCTTGGAACATTGACACAGTAACAAACAGTTTAAAGTTTCCTCTGCACAAAATCACAAATGAATCATTCCTTATACCGTTATTAATGGATGTATTTTTGTCCTGATGAATTTAAAATGTGTTTTTACAACCACCAGGAAAAATCAAAAGCTCTGTTTCTCCCATCATACAGCATTAATACCTCAAGAGGGAGACTGGAGCATTTAAGAAGTACAAATAAAGCTAACACCTACCATTTTCTGGGGAAATTCCTTAGAACACCTAGCTTCTAAGATTTGTTGCAAACCTGCGTATCGAAAGTCAATAGAAATTGCAGGGACTCAGTGCCTCTGATAACCGAGCACCCAAAAGTGGAAAGCTGAATCGCACTTGCTGAGATGCAATACTATTCGTGATGTTATCTCAGCCACTCAGACCCTTCAAGCTCAAACTGCAGCTGTTGTAATGCTCTGAAACAGAGAGGAACAGTAACTTTAGCCAAAAAGGACTTAACTGTCATGAATGAAAGTAGTGAATTCTACAACCTCTAAGCAGATGACATCCTGGGGAAGTGGGGGTGGGGTGGTGTTTGCTAATAACAATAACAATAACTCAATAACAAAACATCTTTCCTTAATTAGTGGTGAAAATTATTACTCCAAATAAATACTAGTGTCAATTTGTTATTCTGTACCGTATGGCAACATATCACAGTATAACTCAATATTTCTAACTAGTGAATACTTTTAAAATGTCATGTATTAAGGCACTGTATATTCACAGTCTCTATAAGCACATAATGAGATATATTTTACCAATATCTAACTTCAAAAAACAAAGGGTTCTGATATTTACTGAACCATGTGTTTCAACAAACATGCTCTCTGAATTTAAGGTGTGCCTTTGATATGACTGCCACATTGACAAATGCTAGGGGCCAAATAATGACAAGTGCTTCATACTCCTCATTACATAGGATTTACTGACATTAATCTGAATAACAGTGCTTGATGGGATGACCATGGTATCATCAAAATTCATGTTACTACTAAAGTTTTTAAACTGAAAGTGGAAATATAAATCAGTGTTGTAGAATAAAGAATGCCTAGACAGGACAGGAGTATGAAATACAATGAATGAAAGTCAAAGAAGAAGATGAAAATCAATGGTTAAAAAAGGTTAATTGCTTCATGAACAGTTTCCAAAATATACTTATTACAGCTTTTATTGAAGGTAAAGAGCAAGAAATAAAAAATTATCAGAAATTCTATGAACACATGAAAAATTATTGTCTTTAAAATGGAATATCTGCTTATTTATAGTATGCTCAATACAGTATCACTATAGTTATGAAGTTAATATAAAGCCTTATAATATAAAGATCTAACATTAGTAAACATAAAACCACTTAATTTTGTAAATCAAGTCTTCATTTAGCTGAAGAGTTAATAAATTTAGTCTCCTTGCATACTAAAAAGAACTGCATGCTGATGGTTTAAATTTGATGAAGTTTAAATCCAGCAATTTTCTGACTGAATGGAGATATTCAGTTCACAAATTATCACAGGTAACTTTAAATCTATATTTTTATAAAAAACAACACAGACTATTTTAATTTAAATTTCTCTACTTTAGTAATGCAGATGACCTATTGATTAAGCTTAAAGATCTTCAGCAAACTCCGTATGTATAATAAATAAAACAATTTCATAGAGTGCAAAACAAATTAATAAAAACATTGTCCAAACTGAGTTTTCAGCCACACTGCACTGTTATTTTAGAGCTGCTAGGGGAAACAGAATTGTATCCACATACTAAGAGTACATTTCTACAATACTGTATGTAGTCATGTGGTCCACAAATGCCAACAACAAGGGACTGAAAATAGGATCAATTCTTTTCTTTCTCAGAAACAATCTTGTAAGCATCTGAGTTCCTAAAGACATAAAAGAATAGCTACTTTTCTGAGATCTTTTGATATTGCTCTTCATGGTGGAGCTATCCACAAGTGATGGGAAAGATCTCTTTTGAAAGTAAATGGCGCTCCTTCAAATGTGTTCAGAAACATCTTTGCTGTTCCTTTCTCTGTTTCTCAAGTCTAACTTGAAAAAGATGCTTGATTTTTTAAAATTTGGTTTAGGTATCACAATGGGATACCTAATATCAGTCAGTGCTTGCAAACCTTATTCTTCCAGCATAGAATCTAGCTGTTTCTTTCTCTGTGTCAACACAGGAGGCTGAAGTAATCAGACAGGTCTAAAGAAGACAGAGGATGTTAACCTGCACTTCCTCAGAATCTGTGATGAGTAGGTTCATACTTTCAACATGACCACACTGAGCCATAAGGCATATAAATAACTACTTTCACCTAAAAGCACAGCTATCAGAGCAGTTTGTACAGCAGGGCTACCAGTTCATAATATTTTTAATATCAATATTGATACTACTGTCATGGATTAATAATTTCTGCATATAATTTTATCATTCCCATCCACCCTCTGCTATTGTTCAGTAATATAAAGTAATTGTTGGCTCTTCCCCCCACCATGTCTCCAGAAGACAAACACACAAGATCAGTTGTACTGTCTAGGAATATCTTTGCAGCACTACAGTTTTCAGTTTTATTAAGTGACAATTCAAGCTCACTGTATAAACACTTTTTTATTAATGACTTGCTTGCATGTTAGAATGGAGGATACAGAAAGGAAAAAACGTCTCAGATGAAAAGAGGGATGTTATTTCCAACATATTAAAAGGCAAACGGCAGTTGTCCTAAATCAGGCAAAAAAACCCAAAACAACTTGAATGAAAACATGAAGATACATTCCTGCCACAAACCTCTGTGACCCACCTGGTTCAGCCCTTTCTCCTATCTCCTCTCAATATTCATTTTCAAATTCCCTTCAGATTA
Organism: Aphelocoma coerulescens; assembly: GCF_041296385.1. NCBI lineage: Eukaryota > Metazoa > Chordata > Aves > Passeriformes > Corvidae > Aphelocoma > Aphelocoma coerulescens. The sequence goes on along the minus strand of NC_091021.1, from coordinate 21,851,412 downwards.
GCAGGAGTTACACAAACATGCATTAATATGTCCCTTAAGCATTTTATCACACTAAAGAAACAAAAAGTTCAATTGTGACCTGTACTAGGAAGTCATTCATTCAGATTCTGCTTAATTAGATGTGAGACCACTATCTTAGTTCATGAAGTTTGACAACAGTATGCTCTTACTGCTAAAGTATTAACACAAGTAAGATACATATTACTCAAACCAATTTATCATCACCAATCTATAACCAGCTTAACACATGCACACTTTCTAAAATATCACACAAAATAAACTGTGGCATACATCATCATAAATGGAGCAATTCACCTACAGAAAGTGAGCCATATGCTTTAACAAAGAGTACATGACATACTAAAAGCAGAATACAAAAGGGTTAAAAACAGATAACAAAAAGTCCAAGTAATACATGATTTCAAGGAATCTGGAACAAAAATGTACTTACATCACCAAAGTTTATCATATCAAAATAACCTCAGCATTTTTGTCCACATACCTTTCAGGGTATTTGAAATTTAACTAACAACATGCTAGCAGTAGCTACACTGTAAAAGAACTGAGAAAAGAGTTTCTCAGTTACAGTTAAATAATATGACTGGTAATTGCTATTTCAGTATTTCACGGCATATCAGACTACACACTTAATAGACTATAATAGAAACAAAAAATTTTAAAAATCAGCCAGTGGCATGACAGTCATCTGCAGTTGCATTATTTTTAATTATAGCCAAGACACATGAAACTTTTTCCCCTCTGCAGAAAAATGGTTTAAAAAACAAAGTTTTAGTCCATTATTCAAATAATGTATGGTTGTTCTTTCTATTACAAAAATACAATAGCTTTTGTAGTAAGGAGTGTTGCTTATATGATTAAAGAGTTAGTTAAGTGTTATGAGATGTTTGACAGGTACTGTTCCAAGCACTATCGGAACAGACACACAATACTGTTATTACCATTCCGTGTGTGCCGATACCTCATAGCAACAGAGCTCGGCAAAACGAAAGCAGAGACTCCACATTTTCATCACTGCAGACATCTCCGTATGCCCCTCATCAGTGGTGCTTTCTGCAGATTACACTTTTTCATATCCTTCCCATTCTCAAACTGACCTGTAAAAGCCCAATCTCTCCCCACATCTCTCAAGATTTTGGTAACCACGATTGACCAACTATTTCTCTTTCCATTTTCCCTCACTTGTCACACAGCGGGGCCAACCCCAACAGGTATTTAGAAGCAATCGTAGTGAAGTCCACTTGTGCTTAAGAGATCGCTGCAAATATAAATTATCTTCTAAGAAACATTATATATATATATATATATATATATATATATATATATATATATATATATATATATATATTCTCTTTAACATGCCAATCGGGGGGGTGGCAGGTACAATTATTAAAGGACTGAAACACTTAGGTTTCCTGTGACCTCCATTACACCTCCAGTGTAGGATCCTCTGCTCCTTGAAGGCGAAGATTGTATTTGTTGAACCTACGGTAACATCTGGCAAGTGGTTTTCTCTTTTTTTCTCTATTAGCTACCATCCTTTAAAGGAATACAGTTTCATCGGTTTCATTAAGGGAGATGTAAATATTGTTTTGATTGAGAGATTTCTTTTTTACTTCTTTTTTTTTTTAAGAAAAAATAAAAATTGAATTATCTTAAGGAATTTTCTTTATACTCGCATTTCTCACACACTCTATAAAAATATCATTGACATAGGGTGAAAAGGTCGCATACCTCACCGAAATGGAGCCAAGTACTCCCGTAAGGTTTTTCACCTGGAAAATATCCCTGTAACTAATTCTATGTATTGGATTTTTTTAATTATTATTTTAGCAACAACAACAACAAAAAAAACCTCTGGGCCTTTTCCCAGCCGAGAGTTCTCTGAAGTCATCTTTCCCATAAGGAAGATAAGTTTTCACTTAGAGGATAGCATCTCTAGCAGCAAGATTTTAATACTCTGCAACAATATCAGGGATACGCAATCCTGAATTTACAGCTCTTCAAATTGCTTTTATAGCTATACTATTCATTTTGGATCAGATGCTTATCTAAAATTCCATACATCCATAATATCTAATTTAAAACAGCTTCCAATGAGTCAAAGAACAGTACTGAGAAAAAAAAAAAAAAAAAAAAAAAAAAGACAAGCCACCACAACCAAAACAAACAACAAGCAAACAAACAAACAAGCCACAGTGGTCCAGATTCTGGGAACTGTACATTATTGTATCTTTTTAAAGCTAAATATTTTTCACACCAGCTAAGGATTGGGCCCAATAGGCACAATTCCACTTCAAACTTAACTTGTTTCACCTCCATAGTACTGCTTCTCATCTGCTCTGTTAGTAACACGAGAATTTCTAATTAGCTTATTCCAAATTCTTTTTACAGTTATTTTTATGTCTTATCAATAACTGAGAAGGAAAAAAAATGCTGATTTATCAATTAATCAAGCTTTATAGACATACGATATTCCTCAATACTTCAGAAATGTCTGCAGAACAATTTCCTCCAATCGTAAGATCAATGAATCAATGTAAAACCCCAGTAATTAAATTTATCAACTCGGTATCAATACAGCCAGCACTTTATGAAAGTATTGTGTGAAGTTTCTTCTGTTAACGGATATATTGATTGAGGGCAAAGAGCCAAATATTTCTATTATTAGATCTGGGGATGCAAGATCAAAACTCAGTCTGTTATAAACAACATACAAATGTTTCATATAGACAGATTTCATGCTGATTCTGTGCCATTAAACCCACCCCTAAAAAGCAGATAAGCCTTCTAATTGATGATTAAGACTACAGAAAGATCAGTCATTATATTCAATGCTTCTTATATGCATTCATTGAATAAGCTTATTGACAGAAACCATACAGAATAATTTTCCTCTAGGAATTATATTTTAAAAAAGAAACAGAGCATCTAAACAACAGCAGACTTCAAACCTTGTTCATGCAGCATAAAATAGCCTTATTAAATTTTGAAATTAAACCTTTATAGTTTGAAAGAGATTTTCTCCATCGTATATAGCAGTTATCAATAGAGAGGTGAAAAATAAAGCCTAAAGATGACATATCTAATAAGAGCCATAATAAGAACAAAACCAAGAAAACATAAACACCCTCCAAATGTTCTACAGATCAATTTTTAAAGGGCTAGTATACAAACTATTCCAGAATATATTTTTAGTTGCTATCCCTTATTACATACGCATAAGCAAGTAGGGCACAAAAGTTCATCAAGTGCCATCTTTCAATTATAATAAAAAAAAGTAGCAGGGTTTTTTATATCAATAAAATAAAACACAAAAAATGTTTGTCTCTGCTTAACTATAAAAAAGCTTAAAGAACAGCTAATGACCTAAGACTCATCATTTTCTCCCATGAACTGTATGATGAAAATATCAATAACAATACAATCTTCATATTTCTAAAATGCTGCTAGAATAAGCAAACATCCCTGTACTTCCACAATGTTGCAATAAATAAAAACAATTTGATCTAGTACTGAAGGTATCTTATTATGACGGGAGGAAATAACAACAAAACCTCCAAACCCACCAGATTCATGTAGGAGTCACATCCTGTTACAAACATCAAACAACAATGAGCCTTTATTACCATGCTATGATTCCTTCATTTCAAACATGATTAATTAGCAAGTATAACACTCACCAAAACTCCCACCACGCTGCTGTTTGCTGCCTATTTTCAAATGGGTCTCTATCAAGTATTCATAAGCAGTGTTAGTCTCATTTACGACACTGAAGAAAAGAAGTCAAAGCATCCTGCTTTAAGGAAGATTTCACTTATACCCTAGCCAAAAAGGAAAAGCACAGAAACCAGAAACCCAACAACAACCAAACACCAAACCTCTGTTTCTTCAAAGGGATTCCTTGATAATCCAAACACAAACTTTATGCAAAATGAAGAACTTTTTTTGTGAAGTTGCTAGACAATTTAGATGGTTGGAAATAGAGAAAGATAAAAGAGCAGTTTTAGACTTTGTTTTGGTCTGGTTTTTTTTGCTTGGAACCTCAACTTTACACTCCATTTAAAATATACTGCTTCTGTTGAGAATGAAAGCATAGTTCATGTGCTGAAAAAGAGAATCAGAAGGGGAAGACACACTTAACAGTACTCTTAACATGTTTTAAGCTGTGCAAACAGATACCTTCAAATGTACCTTACTTGCAATAAACATTACTTTGGCGGTAAAAGAAACTTTGCTTCACAGGGACGAGAGGTGGAAACTGAGATTACAAATAGAAGAAGAAGAAACAAGACTGAGTGGAGAGGAAAAAAACTGCCTTCTCAAGCTGAACTCTATAAATACCATCACAAAGACAACAAAAAAAGGTTCCATTTGGAAGCAACAGATGTATTCCTAAGCAAGAAAATATCCCCGATGAAATAATGCAGAGAGAGATTCATATAGACAGGATCTTTAGAAGCATGAAAAGAAATTGCCTGTGTGGCAAAGCTAAAGTTTCAGTGTGAAAATAAAAATTAGGCAGAAGATCTGATACCTCCTTATACCTCCTTATACCTCCAGCTCTTATATAAGAGATACTTGATGATTTTGTCATGCCCAGACCAGAGCAATTTTTAAGTGCAAATCAGTCCTACTCTCCAGCTTTCTCAATTTTATAAAATTGGGATCAAAAACATCAAAGCAGCTTCCACTTCGGACCTAACTTTTAGAGGATCAATGTGACAAGTCACTGCTTGATAGATGTTTCTCTTGATAAACGACTTGTTCAAAAGAGACATTGTAGCTTTCATTTCCTGACCACAACACACTTTTAATTTGCAACAGCAGAGCTGCTCGAGTGTGACTAGTTCCCACTTTCCAGTCTTTCAGGACTGTGGCACTGTCAGGCCACATGCACGGGCAAAACAAAAACTCAGAAAGAGATGAATTTGCAGAAAGAATTTTAGCAAAACTTTTCCTCAAACAGGAACCTGATTATATTTGATTTCTCCTAACAGTGGGCTCTTAAACCCCCCTCCCAACCACCCCCAATCCCTAACATTTTAGGGAAGCAAGGAAAGAGAGAAGTCATATTGGAAATATATACTTAATCACCATAGAATATATATAGCTGCCTAAGAGTATCATGTTTATTATCCATACATATATTACTGCTACTATAATTATTACTATTATCTGGGAATTGCATTTAACAGTCCAAGCCGTCCACACCACCAAATTTCAGCTCTCAGCATACTGTCCGATTCCCGATTTAAAATTTATAAATGTAATATCCTCCTCATCACAAGCAGCAGTCCAATCTGCTCTGAATATATATTACAGCTTTAACATCACAGAGGGAAATCTCCCATCTGGCAATCACATTTGCTCCAACAGCTCTAGGAAAAAAAAAAAAAAAGAAAGAAAAAAAAAAAAAATGTTCCGCTCTCGCTTGCTTGCTCTTCTCCTTAAAACATTTCTCAGAGCAAATTATGTGCATCTAAAATAAACAGTTGCCTTATTGATCGTTTCAAAGTCAACAAGTTCTAAATGCAAAATGCAATCAGATTATTCCCATCATATAGCACCTGGGATATGTTTAGCAATACAGTCACCTACAACATCAAAATAGGAGTGTACATTGTGCAACTGCTCTCTCAATTTCTTTCTTGCATTCAGATGCGTTATTACAAGTGATCATCAGCCACACACTCCAGACCTCCCCCTTATCCCAAACACACACACACACGCACGCACACACTCTCTCTCCTAGGGTCTCTCTCCATCCTTATTTGTTACTATCACACACAATTAAAAGTGAACATACCCCCTTTTTGGTTGCACAAAACAGACTAATAGTCACTTTTGTTGTTACTTCCTTAGCCTTAACTGCATACCTAGAGGTGCATCTACTGCACCACAAGGAGCTCTATTGAAATTCCCCATGCTCCATTTTATCTGACTTTTTTGGAGGAGGGGGCAGCATGGGGGGCTGGAGAGCGACCGTTAAAATGAAGCCAGTTTCAGCACCTGATTATTTCATTCTGTTAAGCATTGAGAGCAGAGCAGTGTGAACCAGACACTTGTAAACTGAGCATAAAATACTCCTCGTTAAATCGTATTACGCATTTGGCCACAACAGTAATTTTGTTTGTTTACATGCAAAACATTCCCTCACTCCACATCAGTTAGAATCTCTAGCAGATGATTACGCTGAAAGTAAGAGAGGGAAAAGCAGCCAAAGTTTCAATAAATACTAAAAAAATACTAGTTTGCAAAAGGAAAAGATGCATTTTAGGCATGTATGTACGAGCACACAGATGTGTAGGTGTATCTATTCATTGCTACACGTTTTTGCCCTCTCCACTCCCCGAGTTTTACTAATTTACATACCATTGGAGTTCAGTGGTGTGTATAGTGCACTGCTGGTAACATGCAACTTCAGGTTTTACAACTGAGATCAATACAATGGACAAAACTAATGCCATAATCGAAGCAGAAACGACAAACAAATGATAGCAAGAGAAAAAAAATGCTTATATATACACAAGAAAATATACTATTAAACATTAGGTATTTATTACAAAATATTTGCATGCAGAGTCCTCGGTGCGTTATCATGCTATTTAAATCTGTCTTTGCTATTTAGATGCAAAGGAAGTAGATCCCAAAACGGACATACCATAAACACTGGTGCTACTGATCATTTCTTGCTGGCAGCACAAAAAGCTGAATTGGATTTTTCACAAGCAGGAATTCCAAAGGTTGCTTTTCATTAAAGCCACTTTTCCTCTCAGCTATCAAATGTCACTGCCTTGAAACGTGGGCCCTTTCGTCAGGTATTCATTTAACCTACATGCATATAATTAAGTGGGAAAGCAACATCAACAAAAAGGGGATCTCAGATCACAAGAGAAGAAAGAAAGGGGGAAAAAAAGCACATGACCAGGAATGCAAGTCCATGTCAATTTCACTCACTCCCATTGAAACTAACAAGAGCTCCAGGGAGGATAGTAATAGGATCAGTGGATTGTATATACCATTAAATTATACATCTTTCTCTCCCTCCTGAGCCAACAATACGCCCACCACGCTGTACCCCCTCCAAGATGATGTGCTTACATTTTACTGCAACAGCTCCTCTGACATATTCTTGCTCCCCCATCCCCCCCCCCCCCATCCAAGACACAGTAATTTAAACCTAACTTTTGTTTTGCGAGATTCTTATTTGCACTTATTTGGTCAGAAGTTAGTTGCCTCAAAGTCCAGACCCGCGTTACCTGCAGTTTATTATTTTCAAAGCAACTTAAAAATAAATCCAATTAAGAGGAGGAGGAGGAGGTGGGGAAGGAGCTTGCAATCGCGAACTCTTAATCTGCCTACTATTGTTGGCAATGATCAAGGAGGAAAAACCATGCACTGCGATTGTATATCTGTACTTTCCAGACTACGATCAGGCAAGCAGACCGGAGTGCTTAGTATCAGAAAACGACCGCAAATTAGGCAAAATATTTAGGGCACGAACAGGCGATTAATACGCGGCTGTCTCGGAGAGCTTTAAGATTTAATAAAATTTAAAACGATGGTAGGGAGACTGGGGCGGGGGGGGGGGGGAGAAGATCCTCTTACCTGGAGATTTGGTACAAGAACCCGATAGGTTAGAGTTGCATCGATCCGATGTGTTTGCTGATGAATGGGGGCTCGGGTTAAGTGAAGGTGCCTATGATTTGAAATCATTCCAAGTTTTTGAAGGGAAGACTGACTGCAGCCTCTGCCATGTTGGAATTTCAAACCCAAAACAGCTGCTTTGCAAGGAGCCAGCATGCCAGCAGCTGGACGCCTGCGCAGAGCGCCGCCGAGCCAAATTCAAATCACTTTCACGCGAAGAGCCAAAGATCAGTTTTCAAAGGGGGAGCGGTGCGGGGGGCGGGGGCGTTCCGCGGTCCTGCGCGCCGGGGCCGCCGCTTCCCGCGGGGGGCGGCGGGATGTCCGCGCCGCGGCTCCGCTCCCGCTCCCCGGGGTGGCGGGACGGGGGCCACGGGCAGCGGGCTCCCTCCGCGGTGGCGGCGGCGGGGCTCCCCTGAGGCGCGGCGGCGCTGGGCCGGGGCCTAGCGGCGGCCCGCACCCGCGGGGCAGGCGGGCGGGCTCCGGCGGCGGAGGTTCCTCCCGGCTGCGGCCGCCTGCGCTCCGCCGCGGCCGCCCGGCGTCTCCCCGCCTGGGGCCGGCGGGGCGTCCCGGCTCGGCCGGCAGCGGCCTGCGTGGCTGCCCTGGCCAGCAGCTCTTGCGCCGCGTCCCCGGGCGGGCGGCGTCGGGGCTCGCTGGTCGCCACCGCCTCCCGCCCGAGGAAAATGGCCGGGGTGGAAGTGCCGTCCCGGCCCGAGCGGCGGCGGCGGGGCCGCGCAGCCGTGTCCGGCCCCGCGCTGCTCCCGGGGAGCCCCCGCCGCTGCCCGCAGGAGCCCGGCTGCTAGCAGCCGCGGCGAGGCATTCCCGATAGCCGGCAATGGCTGAGGGGCCCCGGCAGCCACACCTCCCTCTCCCCGCACTTCCCAACCCGGCTCGGCGGGGGATGGCAGGGAGCCAGCCCAGCTACCCCGGCCCACAGCTGCCGGGGACTCCCCTTGCATCAGAGGGATTCCCCGGGGGGGGGGCTGTTAGACGGGCTTTACAGCCTCCTCATGCTGGCAGGGAAGGGCATATCGTGGCCTGGCGGCACAGCCCGGGCCCTGCCTCTCCCACACAGGTCTCCCCGGCGCGGCCGAACCCCGTGCGCCGGTGCTGCCCGGCACCCTGCTCTCCCCGCTCCATCCCCGCACACGTCTGCGCGCCCGCTTCCCTGTCACCGCAGCTGTGGAAGGGGGAGTGAGAGCTTCCCACGAGACAGATCCACATTCCTGGGCTTGCACCTGGGACTATCAGAGCGTTTTTACCTTCAAACGGGGAAGAAGCCACGCTGTCCGGATGCTGTTCTTGGGCTTTGGTTTAGATTGCTGGACTGGTTTCACTTCCTCTCTTCCTTGTCCTGCTGTGGAGTTAAGGATGGTTTGGGAGGGTTGTTTGTCCGTCCTGGATATAGAGGAGACTGATTAAATTTTCTTAGTAAAAGTGGAAGATGTAGAGGCAGTTAAGGCTCTGGAGGAGGCAGGGGAGACCAGTCCCAGGGGATTAGCATCTGGAGGAGTGGGAATAGGCTCGTTTCCCATCTGTTTCTTTTTGCAGTAATATAGTAGGCCTAAATAAAACTCTGAACTAGTTGCCAGCAGAAGCTGCTGTGAGCTGTCAGCCAGTCCCTATCCTACCCGGGTAATGGAGGAGGAAAAGAAAGGACAGGAAGGCCTGTCTGTTTGATGCTGTCCATGAAGTGATTTAGTCAATCAAAAATTATTTTTACCTGCTGGTGAAAATAGGCACCTTTCATGCTTTTGGGAGGCTGTAGCAAGTCCGGGTGACAAAGCTGTGCCTAAAGATTGGAAATAAAAGGACAGACCAAAAGGGCTAGACAGACTTCTGCTTATTAAGAGTATGGAAGATGTCCCTGGCTCACTTGGACAGCTGAGCATAACTCTAGAACTGCTACACGAGGAGAACACTGCTGGTGGAATAACAAAAGTGTCCTGAAACAAGGACCTGGTTTGGAGCAGATACGGATTTTGCTTCCCAGAATGTCCCAGGTAAAACAAAACAGACACAGGAAAACACGGTTAAACTGAATTTTGGGATGTAGAGAGCTATTTTTAGAACTTGCAACATAGCTATAGCAACAGAATTCTATAGAAATAGCTTTAGACAGCTGCCTAGAGAAGCCAGCAGGCGAGGCACCCGGCCACAGCACCTGCTGTGGTCCAGCCTGCTCCATGCACTTCTGACACCTTTTCCCTGCCCTCAGCACCGAGTGGCTCTGAGCAACAGGCCCAGAGGCTGGGTCAGCCCGTCGCCTGTGCACACAGCTGCTCATTGTCCCTTCTACAAGAGCTTGTGGGTATTAAGCAGCCGCCTTGGCAAGCAGACAACTGCTCCAAATGCAGGTAACACATCAGTAGCCTCTGGTATTCACTAATTTGACCCAACTATACATGTTACATTTAGAAGTCTCTGATGCTGAAATCTGCAACACAGCATATTGCCTCCGCTAGTGTTGCCACCACCAGGCACTGAAAATAAGTCATCACAATCCCAAGGTCATGAGCTTGGTCTAAAAATCATATTGTTAAACATAAAAAGGATTCTTTTGTCTTTGCTACTTTATACATCTGGTTTCTTTTCCCATTGTTTTCCTAAATATGGCACTATACACTTTTTCACTCAACTGAGAGATGAGTTCCTTGCAGTTACAGACCTCTGTGACTTGTGCCTGTAGGAAAACAACAACTGGCAATTACCATTAGTTGATAAGCACAAGTGCTTTTTAAACTTTTTGACCAATAAAGACTGTATTTACCAATCTTTGTATTGCATTAACCTCAGTTTTTTCATCTTATATACCTATATTTTTATTTTCTTCAGGCTTTTCCTGCCACATTAAAATAACGTAAGTTGAAACAATAGGCATGCAGAATATGTTTGTATGGGCTGACATTCATTTCTGTGCAGAAGGTCAGCATAAGACATACTATATTAAGTTTTTATTTTGAGATCTGAATTAGGCTGAAGTGAAGGCCTTGTTCAGCTCATATGTACAGCGGATGAATTCCACTCTTTGTTTAAAATGCCACCAGTCCTGATCCTTCTGAATGGGAAATTCTCACAGACTTTCAAACTGGGAATGTTACTTGGAGCATATTTCAACATCTAGGTGAAATGTTTACAATGAAATTCAAAACCACATAAAACTTGCCTGGTTTCAGGTTTTGTTACAAACTCCGAACTCAGACCAGATTCTTTGAAAGGTTCACGGACCTTTTCAGAAAATCTAGATTAATAACATTTAAACCAACTGAATTGTGGAAACAAAACAAAAATCACAGAAAACAAAGAACAAAAACATCTAACTATGCTCCTATGGGATGTTGATGTGATGTATGTGAACTTCGTAGTTTCTACTTGGTAGGTCTAGTAAAGGCTTTTAAAAATTATAATAAAAGCAACAGTGATACATTCTCTAGTGACTTTACAGTAATTATATGGATTTTATTTGTAAATGAGAGGAAGTTTTCAAAATGGCAGACAGTGTCTGAGTTCTAATGCTGAAATTTGGCAGCACCTGTACTCCCCTTGTGTGCTGGCAGTGCAGACCTCCAGGGTGGGGCCTCCTGCCTGTCTCCCTCCCTCTGTGCTGGGAAATGCCTCCAGTCTCCCACTCTCACACCTCATGTGGGGCAACCACAGTTGTCATTGCCTACTAGGATGTGCTGCAATAAACAGGCTGCAAGTGCTCTTTTTTGGAGTTTTGGTCACTGGTGACTGTAGGTATTATTTTATTCCTTTGTGAGGAGCACAATCTGTTTAAGAGCTCAGACAACTCAAATCAGATGTTTATAACACCTGGATCCCCACTGAGCAGCTGAGATGGCTCCAGATCCTACATGCTGGGACTTTTCCAGAATGTGTGTGGTAGGATAGCCCCTCCTGGGCCTCTCTGACTATAGTGGTCATCATACAGAACTCCAGTCTCTGCAGCTAAAGGTTCACTTGCTGCCTTTTCAGACCACAGTCTTGTGTGTCAGCATGAGTGCAATGCCACAGCTAGCTGGAGCTCAGATTCCAAGAGGCAATGACGAGTGTGGCCCTAAAGCATTTATAAGTATAGATCATAAGTAATTGTCTCTGTTTTGCATACAGGCAACTAACATTCAGTTGAACTAATGTCATATAAAAGTCCCATAGCAAACAATGGGACAATGGTTAAACTCAGAGGAGTAATACATTCCAAATATTGTTATATGTTACTTCTAAGTTCTTCCCAGGAGATTGCACGAGATGAAATCCTTCTTTCTAGCTATACCACTGTTCTGCACAGTTTCACTTCAAACACGTCTAAGCCTTAAGTCAGTGGATAAGCCAGGAACACACAGAGTCTTCCTGGACTCCTTAATGCACAGCCTGCTGGTTTAGGAACTGGACAGTACCTAGTCTAACAAAACATCACTTGACTTCTCAAACTAAAAGACGGTATGCTTAGATTAGATATTAGGAAGAAATTTTTTACTGTGAATAAAATACACAGTGGAATGGATCGCCCAGAAAAGCTGTGGATGTCTCATCCCCAAAGGTGTTCAAGGTGTTTGGTGAGGCTTTGAGTAACCTGTTCTAGTAGGAGGTGTCCCTGCCCACTGCCCACGGCAGGGGAATTGGAACTAGACAAACTCTGAGGTCCCTTCCATCCCAAACTATTCTCTGAGGTCCCTTCCATCCCAAACTATTCTATGCTTCTATGACCAAACACTGTATTTAGTGTCATTCCTGACTGTGTCAGAAAGAAAAAACTATATAGAGAACATCTGTCCATAGAGGTACTTTGCATTTTAGCTGTGTGTAAAAACAGATCACTTCTACAACTTGTAACCACTTCAGCTTAGATTCTGGGGTTTTAAAGGGATAGCATGTCCAATATTTTTGTTCTCTTCTTTGTACATTTCCACTTCTGTATTAATCAATCACCTTTCTTTCAGTGAGATTTTTAGACAAACCCTTTACTGGTCATTCTCTACAATCTTGCTGAATATTTGATGTTTTTGGCATCGTAAAAGTATTGGTCCACTGAAGTCACTTCTATTTTCCATTTTAGTCCTTGAGGAGAAGTTGTTTACAATATCCAACAAAAATATTCATTGAGCAAGTGCTCTGTATAACAGAACAATATATAGATGTTTGTCACATAAATATCTGACAAGACATATGCCTTCTGGCATTTCTTGAATTTTGAGTGCTTAATACTTTTTACCCTGGTCACAAATGCATTTTTACTACAATTCCCCATTTTTTTTTAAAGCAAGCTTTAATACAGAAAGTCCCTCTTGGGGAACTCTAGGAAGGAATTGAATGTTTTTAAGGTTTTTGTTCTCTGTCTTCTTTTGTTTTTCACAGTGTTGTTCATTAACTGGTTAAAACCACACTAATCCCTGTAGTTTGACTTAACAAATACATTAATATCTTGTTCTCACTTAAAATACCTTCTCCTTATTTGAACTAGAGGAGGATGAGGTGCCCACACAAGGCCAGAAGGATTCAGAGATGTTTGACAGTCCAACACACAAGACCAAGACACAGGAATGACATCTACGAACACATTATGTCTCTTTTTCCTGTCTCTAACTCCTTCTTGGCCTTACAAATACTCTCTTTGCCCTGGTGCCAGCATCTTTCTCCCTGATTCCATATCTCTATTGCAATCCTTCCCATTTGCATTTGCACCCCTGTGTAGTACCAGTCTCACTCATAAGTCCTTGTCCTAAACTACTATCACATTTTATGACCTTTGACTTGTGCCTTTTTCCTGTGTCTGGACACATTTTCTTTTGTTGCTTTTATTTTTTTCACTTTCCTTAATGGTCTCCCTTTTCTGAATTCCAATCAAACTGCTTCCTATTCCATGTTTTCTGGAATTCCATGTTTTCTGCAGGAAGAAGATGGAGAACATCTGATGGACACCCTTATTCTCTTTGTATTTAGCACCACTAGCAATTGGAAAGAGAAAACTGAGAGCAAATCCTGCTCAGATCTGCAAGCCCCAGGAAAAAATACACCAACTGCACACAGAATCTTTGATGAAGTGGCAAATGAAATATGCAAACATTTTTACAGAGGCTCAGGTTTCTCCAGACTGAGGAAGACTTTCATAGGCTGGTGGAAGAGGAATATGCCTTCCCAAGCACCAAGTCCCAGTACAAGCAAGTAGTCAACAAAATATTTCAAAAATTTCTTAACATGAGCAAACCAGATTTTCCCTCAGTGCATTCTGAGAATCAGCTGACCACATTTGCTGAAAGTTTTGAAAAAACAGCCCAAGGCAGATATTTGGCATGAAAATTGCTGCCCAGTTGTTTATGTTTGACAAACTAACAAGCAACTGGAAACAGGTTCTTACAATGAAACTTTGACTCTAAATATCCCACTAGAGAGCCCACAATTAATGATTACCAATAACCGAAATGTATTTTACATAATGCTTAATACTTAATGACTTAATTTAGACACTGCCTAGAAAGAAAAAAAATAAAACCCCAACACTTTATTTTGGAGAGGGAGTGGAACAGTAAAATCAATAATAGTATGCTTGCAAAACTGCAATTTTTTTCCCAAGTACTTTTTCCAAGCACTTGGTATCAAAAAGTCTTTGTATCTCATCTCCAAGTGTACATTAAAAAATCTCTCATTTACCCTACAATGGAATCAACTTTGAAATCAAAGGGAAAAAAAGAAATTTAGCAGAACAGTGGACTTGCTCAAAGTCACACATGCACATGAAAAAGTTTCCCTGAAAAATTACATGCTATAGGATCTGCATGTCTGATAAAATACCCACATGGCTTTTTTTGCTGTTGCTTTAGAAGAAAATTTTTACTCATTTTTTTTTTCTTTTAATGTGTAAAGGTTCCCTTACTTTAAGACAAATATCTTCCTCTAAGTAACACCTCAACACCATGTTATTGATCTTCACAGTATGAAATTATTTTAATATTAAAATTAAAACAAGGTTTATGACCTATAATACAATATATATGTAATAATTTATTATTAATGTTTTAAATATTGCCTTTGGTGTTGATGTGGGTGTATTTAAGTCTTGAAATAACATTATCAATCTATCTGTTCAGTCTTCTCTAAAGCTTTTCATTCTCTACAGCTTTTCAAACAAGTGAATATTTTTTTCATTTATGCTAGGTATTAATTTTTAAGAATGTCATGTTTATGAGCCTTAATCAAATATTCAAAATAAAATACCTTTCTAACATGCAAAAGCACCAACATTTCAGACAAGTTTATTTTACATTTTTGAAGAAGAAAAAAGAAAAAACTATTCAGACTTCAAATAGCTCTGTTCAGATAACTTGAGCAACACAACTGTTCTACATATGCTATTCTTCCATTGCAAGTAATATATTGTCTCACTTAGGAGGCAAAGAACTTAACAAAGTAAATTAATACTCTTGGGTTTTGTACTATTAGAAAGAGCATCCATCGCCACTGTGTGTAATATAACAATTTAATCTTGCTAACTTGTACTTTCTTCTTCTAACTTCCTTTGAAAGATCAAATTTGCTAAACGCACAGGACTGACTGCAGTCAACAAGGCACTTAAGTACGTGCTTAATTTTGTGCACGTGAGTAATCACATTACAGTAAATGGAACTTGAATGCTCAAAGTTAAGCACACACTTAAGTGCTTTGCTGGATCAGGGCCAGAGCATGACAACTTGCAGGTCATCCTCACTGCACAGTAAGACGTCACAAACCTTAAATATCCCGTAGAAACCTTCTCCCCACTTCAGATCAACAGTACCAAAGGCAAGGACAAAAATAAGTAGCTGCTGCATTCTTTTCTTTGGTTACAAGTCACTAAACTGGAAGCAGTACTTACAGTATAGCAAATTACCAATACAATAAATTCTCTTGATAAGTATACATAAAATTACAATTTATTTCAAAGATCACCATTTGTAATTCTCTTCTCATAAGACCATTAGACATGTGAGTCCTTTTAATTTTAAAAGACCTGCTAATAGTTCTCACAGAAGAATTTATTCAAGACTTTGACCTTAAATTGATACAATTGCACAACTTAATCAGAATTAAACATGAGTCAAAGTACTGCAGAATATTATCATGGGGGTCAACATAGCCCTCCAGCAGGCTATGCAGGGGATGCCATTAGTACCACAACCTTGGGTGTGTAGGATTCTGATTCTGGGAATATAATATGCCAAACTAAATGTTTTTATTATACGTTTTCTGCCAGTTATTATGCCAAATATGTAGGGAGGAGATTGTTGATGATATTTTTTTTTTTCCATGCAGCTGAAAGGATAGTTAAATAGTCTAAGAATCTTTTCAATTCAGCAGCTTTCCAATGAAATGAAACTTTATACCCACTGTGTTACACAATTTAATTTTCTCGCTAAATTGACATGGTTCAGCACTTCTCCAGGACTTTTTCTCTTTTCAATACATGAAATAAATATTTTTTTTTTAGGATCTGAAACTACATTTTAGATCCAAATTTGCCTGACTGTTGACAGCATTCAGATACAGGGAGCTTCTATGTTTTTCCAACACATAAGTTTCTTCACAAAAATTAGCAGGATGAAACAGCAAGTAAGGACACACTGCCAAGTCTGGTTTTCTACCTATCTACAAAGCAGTTTTCACACTTTCCATGACTGTGAATGTCCTTCTTTTTCTATCTTTTTTTTTCTTTTAAATTTTAATTAGGAAGAACTGAAAAATCCGTCTCTATACTGAGAGTATTTGTACTGGGGGAGGGGGATGTCAAGGAACCAAAAGCACATTCCAAGCCAATTCTGATCTCATTTACAGGGATGAAAATCTGGAATTAATCCACTGAGTTTAGCAGACACGTTCTGGGCTTACGTAGATGAGATCTTACATTTATAAGTGAAATCAGTGTTTTCCCCTCTGACATTCACATGGCTCAAACCAGAAACATTTCCTGAATTTAAAAAAAAAAAGGCCAAATCATCCAGTTGGGAAGACTGGCATAATTCCATTGAAGTCAATGGTGCTCTAGTAATTTACATTAGCTGATGATCCAGATGAAAGTATATAAAAGTTTTCAGAGCAGGCTTCTTTCATTTAAAACTGCATTATGTTAGGCTCACTGTTGATGCTCAGAATTAATGTGCAAGTTGTTAATCTCGCTAGACCTGGATTTAAAATTAGACAATGCAATAATTAGTTTGGCACTATCATTCTGCTACCTAGAGGGTAATAATGTAGGTCATAAAATACCAGTGATCAGCACAACTTTTCATACAAAACAAAGAATCTGTATTGGAAGAGAGGATAGGAGGGAGGAGAGAAATTCAGAAATCAGTTGTTATCAGAGACCAAACTGGGCTATGAAGTTCTGTGCCCTCTCACAAGATGCTGTGTTGTGTAGGTCTACTTATGTTTCTCAGTTCCCAAATACAGAGATGATTCTGAAGGGTATAAGTGACTCAGAGCTGTCTATAAGCTCTCTTTATGTACTATTTTTAAGTTGTATGTTTAATATTCTTCACAACTTTGTTATTAAAAATTTAGGAATATTATTTATTTTAGAGTATTCTCCTTTTATTTTTGCTTTTACTTGAAATGTAAGCATGCAGCACAAACAGTTTACAGACATACAGAAGTGTAACAGTATAGTATATGTATCTTGATTGTTTACTTGACAAATGACTACTGGCAACATCAATAATTCAAAGAGAGAAACAACAAAAATATAGAGGAATTGCAATTGTATATGCATACTTCTTTCTGTCCTGCCAGTCGTTCTTGCTAGACTTTATATAAACATAAAGAAAATTAGGAAATTATCAAGTCTGAACACTAGTCTTGATGAACACTTGCTTATATTTTGTACTATTTAAATAGTCAGGATGCTTTAATACACTCATTTTGATGGTATCTCACATATACATCTATTAAGAAAATCACATTGCAATAATTTTTATACAATCAGGCTGTGTTTGTGTAAGATACCCAGCAGAGTTCAGTGAAGTTGAGAACATACATACAGGTGTACATATGTCTGAAGTATCTCTATGCCTTCTGTATGTATAGTATTAGAAAGTGCACATTCGCTGTTACAGATGCATATATTCATAAATCATTTAAAGTTGTGCTTTTCATGTGGTGTGAGGCACAGATACAAACTTACTAATGATAATTATAGAACTGATGCTGATTTAGTCATTTCAAGAAAGCCATGGAGGCATAATTAGTGTCTGAATGGCCTCAATATTGCATTATTAGGAGGCTAGGGTGAAACTTGAAATGAGAACATCAAGGCTGATAAAAGAAAAGAAAACATGAAATACATACATAATTCATTCTGAGATATTATAAAGGTTTATAACCAGAAACAATAATTTGCAGAAGGCATCTCATGTACTGGAGCCAACTGCAATAATTTGGTCAACCTGTTTAAGATCAAATAGTATTCTTAGCTATTCTCAGTGGTATCTTTCTAATAAAGTAGCAGCAAACAGACACTGTTTGCTTCTGGTCACTTTTAAAGAATGTTCAGTTTATCAGTGGGGACTTTAATCTCAAGCTTCATAGAGTACAAAAAGAACATTGATCCTACTGTTTTGTCCTCTAGGCCACAAGGCATGCACATTTTTACATTCATTTGTCATAAAACAAAAAATACATTTTGCCCTTTGAAAATACCAAATGCCAGCTTTTAAACAAAATAATTTTCCGTCACATTTTTCCGTTTCTTTTAACCTTTCCATCACCACCATCCCCCTTCCTTTTATCCCAGACTAATTTCCTCCCTCCGTTAATGCCTTTCCTCCATTTTAAGTACCAGTAAGATCTTTGCGGAATTCCTCGTTTTGGACCCTTGCCAAACTGGCCACTGTTTAATGATTTGACATGGTAGTTTGAATTAATCTGAATTCTTGACAATCCTCTTTCTCTTTTTTCTTCTAGACAGGCTAAAGTGTATACAAATAATACTTTTTTATTCATGTTAGACAAAAGAATGTGTGCTGTCATCTGGGTTAGACCAAGTCTACAGGTCCAAGAAGTGTGTCAAAACCCATCCTTTGCATACAATTTACTTCAAATTCATCTTCTCACATTTACTTAAATAAAGGTAATATGCAAGAAAATATTGGAATTTCATTAATTGTTACATACAGAACAGATTAATTTGTTATTTTTTCTGTACTTCTTATTTGAAAACAATTTTTTTCACTTGCTAGAGTTGCCGTTATTGGAAATGTGCTCAATAACTTGCTTTTATAGTTACTGGATCAAGGGTCTCTATCCAGTTCCCCACAAAGAGTGCAGAGGTCTTGCCTTCTCCATCTCTGGAGGGCCAGTTAGTGTACATGGCGAGTGACTCCTCCTCCCAAGCCCCGCTCAGTCTTTAGTTCAGTCCTGTGTTACTCTCCTGTCCAGATTTTTCTTTAATTTAACATGTATGGAGTTTTGTTCTAGATTTTCTGTGATAGAGCCATGAAAAAACAACAGTGTTTCCTACACCAAAACTGTAGAAAAGTCTTGAAATTTGCTTTTGCTTGTCAGTATCTGAAAGAACCAAGCAGGATAAAAATTTCATTAAAAGTTATGCGGGGAAGGTATGCCTATCCTGTGTCTTCTCTCAAAACGTGAATGACTTTATGAGAAAAAGTCAAGGATGCAAGTTCCTAAATGCTTGGTGGCTTGAATTTTAGTGAGGGAGGTGTATACACAAATATAAAGTTATACTAGCCTCTTCACATTCCACGGCTACCAAGGTTTAAATACACATTTGCCTTTAATTTTCACTTAAAGTAGGCAAAATAGAAGTTTTTAAGTCCAGTACCAGCTTGCAAAAACTTAACTGTGGAGAAGACTTATTGACAGGATAACATTCTCAAGCTTGAAACCACTGGGGTAAATCACAAATGAATACACAAGAATGTTCATCCTCTTGACCCATCATTTTATGAATAGCACAACCCATTCCATTGTAGCCCCCTGTGCCTCACTAAGTTTGTTCTGAGAGTTTGAAGTTTATATGGAATAAAAGAATATTACAATCATGAGCAATAAAGATGATTGAGAAAGATCAGATTGTGGCACACAGGACTTGGTCCTGAAAAAAATGGAACTCCTTTTAGCAGTTAAACATTCTGCACTAGAGAGAATCCAGCTTCTGCTTCTCTTTTCTAACCCTGCTTTTTACTAGTAACCTTTACCTTTACAGGAAGAACACAGGAGCATACACAAGGAAGGGCCAGGTGTGTGACTATATCTAAAAATCAGCAAGCTAGATAACTAGCAGGTTATCTAGTAGTTAAAGCACTCACTTTCATTTTCATAACATTTGACATGTTTGTATTTATAATATTATATATATTTAATATAAACTTCTCAACACATATAGTAATTTTTTTCAATCTAAAATAGTGAATACTGCAATGTAACATAGAATGATAGGATTTCTTAGGTTGGAAAAGACCTCATCAAATCCAGCCATTAACCCAGTGCTGCCAAATCCATCTCTAAACAATGTCCCATGGAGCAAAATCTACTTGTCTTTTAAATGCCTCCAGGGATAGCAACTCAACCACTTCCCTTGGCACCCTGTTCCAATGCCTGATGTGCTTTAAAAGATACCTCCTGGATAGTGTTTTAAAATAAATTCTGAGAAAAAAGCGATACTCTAAAACTGAAGGTGAGAATGCAGTGTCTCTCATAATCTTGGACTTGATAGTATTTTTGAACTGTGATAATATTTTACTATTAACCTATCATGTTTCCAGTAAGTTGAACCACCCAGTGCAAGCTCCAACCCCAGAATGATGGTCTGTGAGGCAACACAGCCAAATATCTCCAGGAAGACCTCAACAGGCTGGAGAAATGGACCAACAGGAACAGGAAGAACCAGTAGGAAAATCTTGAAAAATTACTTACCCAGTATAGCAGAGTATCTTGCTAAGGAATATTAACCATATTGGACATACTTAAGTCCATAGGACCAATTAGAATGCCCACACAAGTTCCAAAGGAGCTGGCTGATGTCATTGTGAGGCCAATTTCAATTATGTTAGAAATATCATGGTGATCAAGGGAGTTTCCTGAGGATCAGAAGAAAGCAAAAGTCAGGTATCTTCAAGAAGGAGGATTTGGAGAACTACAGAGCAGTCAGCCCCACTTCGGTGTCTGGGAAAACAGTGTTGCATACAATTCCAGAAGCCATTTCATGACACATTAAGTATAAGGTGTTTTGGAATAAACAGAATGTATTTGCATAGAAGATATCAAGCTTCGCAAACTTGATAGCATTCTATGATGAAGTGACTAGCTAAGTGGGTGACAGAAGAGCAACACCCTCAAGTTTGCAGAGGATGAAAAACTAGGAGGAGTTGCTGATATGCCAGATGGTTGGGCTGCCATTCAGCGGGACCTTAACAGGCTGGAGAAATGGACCAACAGGAACAGGAAGTTCAACAAAGAGAAATGCAAAGTCCTGCATCTGGATTTTGTGCACTGGTACATGCTAGGGGCCAACCAGCTGGAAAGCAGCTCTGCAAAAAATTATTTGGGGGCTCTGGTGAACAACAAATTGAACATGAGCCAGAAATGTATCCTCATGGCAAAGAACACCAATGGTATCCTATGCTGCATTAGGAATAGTGTTGCCAGCATGTTGAGAGAGGTGATCCTTTACCTCTTCACAGCCCTGGTGGGAAACATCTGGTGTGCTGGGTCAATTCCTGGTCATTCCAGTACAAGAAAGATACAGACTTACTGAGGCTCATCCAGCAACAGGCCAAGAAGGTGATTAAGGCACTGGAGCATCTTTATGAGGAGAGGCTGAGAGAGACAAATGCTCAGGGGGGTCTCATCAGTGTGTATGAGTACCTTAAGAGAGAGCAAAAATGAAATTATGCCAATGGTATTTGGTGGGAGGACAAGACACCATGGACACAAATTGAAATACAGGAAATTTCACTTAAACATAAAAGCCCACCTTTTTACTGTGAGGATAGCCAAACACTGAACCAAATTGTACAGAGAGGCTGTGAAGTTTCCATCCTTAGAGATACTCAACTCCCAGCTTGAGACAGCCCTTAGGAACTAAGGAACTCTAGATGACCAACCCTTGAGCAAATGAGTTGCACTAGACAAACTCCAGAGAGGCCTTTCAACCTTAGCCTGTTACTGTTACTTTGGCTGGAAATTACTGAATTTTTCCTTATTAGAAATTAAGATTCATTACAGTGAAAATCCAATAGATACAAGATCAACTGAGAATGGGTAATGAACATCAGGTTTTTAACTCCTTAGCTGCTCTGTCTTCAAGAGCAGCTAGCAATGCAGTTGTAATGCTACTACCATTATTACTGTTGTTGTTATTATTATTGTTTTTAATACCATCTTAATTACTGCTGAGATTCTCTAACTTCAGTCTCACCAACTGCCTAGAACAAATGCTGCTTATTTTGGGATAACAATAGCATTCTGTTGTGTGTATCTTATACTTGATATAAAAAGATATGGCATTGAGTACTGAAACCCATCATGCATATAGGAATAACATGGTGGGTGTTTTCCCAAAGGGATCTTAGAGGGAAAGATCTTTCACAGCACTGTGTTTTGAAGGCTCAGCTTACAAACCTGTTTGTGCTTGGCAAGTATCTTCAGCTGAAATTGCATTATTACCTTGCAAGTGGCCCGATGCCACTCCAGCAGATGGGCACCAATGTAGGCATACCAGAGAAACACTACATGCATTGAGTTGGAGTATTAGGGCCCAGATACTTCTCCAGGTATGAGTGCCCGTAAATATGGGCATCCTGGTTGAAGGGAGCATGTAATTGCAACTTCAGCCAAGTTTGGCATTACTTTTGATGCTCTCAAATACTTCTGATATTACTTAAGAATACAACTTTGTTTGTTTGTCTGTTTCTTGGTAAATAAGGGCTGTGATTAGCAAGGGTACATGGGTGAGAGAGAATATATTACAGCCATCCACTCTTCCAATATTCCCTTGGGAAGCATACAGGGATGTACACAAGTACAGCCACAGCCAGGGTGAATTTTCTTATTTAATATAATAGCTCAACTGAGTGTGGAAGGCAGATTCATGACCTTTCATGCGACGGAAGTGTGCATATACTGCAATTTCTTCTGAATAAAATTGCTAATGTTTCAAGGTGCTAGAAGAGTCTTTACTTCTCCCTTGCAATTTTATTGACATTTTTTGCCTAGTTTTCATTTGTGCTATAGTCTAAATTTTACACTAAATCATTTAAGTTTGCTCTGGAGAGGCTGCAATGCTGCTCCCAGGCACACTGCCATGATTGAATCCACAAGTGAACACTTTGTATGTTCTTAAAAACCTTATATCCTAGTACAGAATGTGAAACAGAGCTCTCAGCCAGTGCACTGCAGTTTAATGCATTTGCCTGGGGGTATGAAATCAAAATAGAATAGATATTTGTATTAGGATGCAACTATGGATAAAATCAGGAAATAGATACAGCTCTCTGCTTTGAAACATAACAGATACATTTTTTCCAGTAGTTTTGTGTGGTCATGGATAGGGAATGTGTACATGCAGAAAATTTAATGTTTTCCTCAAATGATAAGCTCAGATTCCAGAAGCAACTAATGTGCTGTATCTTGACAAAACTTACTGGATGTTAGTTTGTATCACATAAGTATCCACTTCTATGGACTTTCCCAAGATTCTTAACTTTTTAGTTTTCAGAAAAGTCTTGAAGTAAATTCTTGGGGTTGATGTTGCTTGTGTTGAATTTCACAGAACAGGGAACTCAGCCTCAATGGATATGTAACCTCATGCACAGCTTGCCAGTATCCCTGTAAATTTGGGATTATTATGACTTAGGTATAAAAACTTGTGCAAAGTTACATGAATGTTGCAGTCGAAAAGTTGGTTTAAATGAGCTTGACATGACAAATCAATTTACTGTCTCATTTGACATATCAGTTGTCTTTTTACCACTAAGTGTTCCCTCAGAAAATAATAACAGCAAGAAGAGAGGCATAGAGGCGCCCAATTCAGTTGCACAGTGTTGACTTTGAGTTTTATACCTGATGTGTGAGACAAAACTAAATTTTAGTAAGTCATGAGGTGCTCATAATGAGCAAGTAACTTGTTTCTTTGACACAGTAAACAGATGCTGTCAAAAACTGTAAGATTAATTAATTATGCCCTGCACAAACTTCAAAATGCCATAGTGATTCACATTATTGGCCTCAGTTGCTATTCACTATACCATCTTCCATATTTTCAGCCTAAGAACCATGCACACAACATTGACCAAAAAAAGCATAATTTTACTGTGAAGTCACTGTTAATGAACCAGCACTCCAGAACAGATATGCAGGTTTTGTGGCAAAGATCATAGCCTCATAACATCAGGTACAAGGTCCTGTGGTCATACATGATCTTGGTGTAAGCTTTATACCTATCAATCTGCAAGAAAGTACATGGAATGTAATTTTATTGATTTCAGGATGTCACTGTAGTAAACCACAGGCCATTCACAGAAACTAGAGCCAATAGTAAACTACCTCTGGAGATCAACTGCAGAAAATCCCTTGAGAAACTTAGAGTGGTTGTGCTGCATGGGAGCAGCTGAAGCCTATGAAGCTTCTGATGATGACAGTAGTGTAATTGAAGGTGAAACTCTGCCCACTTAGCTGACCACCACATAGAGAAGCCGATCAACTCCTAGAAAGAAGGACGTTTCTCTTCATTAAAATTTAAAATGGTTCCTCAATTTCTTTTGTACTTCTACAGAGTGAAATTAGGACCTTGTTGGGAAAAACATGATTAGGACAGAAAATTATTTTCTAACTTTAGGTAATTGTAATGCTATAATAGCTCAATAAAAGTGTAGTTCAAAGTGACACACTTCCATATTTGCTAAAAAAAGTTTTATCAGAAGCTCCCAGTCTGCTCTGTGACTTGCTAAGTGTTTCTTACATTGATAACAAGAAATGGAACTAAGCAGAAAGCTGGTGACACAAGTGAGTTAGTTGCACTAAAACACCCTTTAAAGTTCCCCCATGAGCACTGGTATTTCTTAACAATCACAACAGCACATGGGCCAGCAAATGCATTCCAGGTTTCACCGATATCTCCATCATTCTTTCTCATCAGCTAAGTCACAAAAAGATCATAAGGCAATTGAGATGTGAAGGGACCTCAGGAGGACTGTAGTCCAACCCTCTGGTCAAAGCAGGATCAGCTTTAAGATCAGACCAGGTTGCTCAGCATGTTTGACAAATTCATCATGTTAGGCTAAATTTGAAAGTCTTAACTCAGTTCTTAGGCAAAGTACTGGCATAAAGGATTGAGCAAGTTGTCCAATTTCTTAGTTGCCATTTTTGCGGCACATTTTTATTTCCATTTGTCTTTGTTTTAAAGCCTCTGGTTATATTAAGTAGCTCTACATACACATGAAAGGCCTGGAGAAAAACTTCAAGTATAGACTCAGGAAGCACCAAATGACATTTAAAAACCTGTTACTGGCTTTGTTCTGTTAAATACATGGCAGACAAACACAGATACAATATCACCATTTCCCTGAAACTAATGCCTCATCAAATCATCATTTCATCATTTGAACTTGAAATGACATTATGAGAAGTACAGGCTGTTATGACCAATCATACACAACATAGAGGGACAGGAAAGCTGCTTTAAGAAGACTTGAATAGGTTCAGGGAATTCAGCATTAATTTTACTAAGATGAGGAAAGGAGGAAGGCTGTGAGGAAAACTTCTGAAAACAACAGAAAATATTTTCTTACGGCTGATGAAAAGAAGAAAGCAAAAGCAGTATCATTGTGGATTTACATAGAGCACATAGCCATAAAGATAGCTAAGAGAACATATCACAAAGAAAGATGTTAGCTGAGAAAGACATTAAGAACTGAAAGCATGATAATGAGGAACAACTAAGCCATATTCAGAACTTGTTTAAAACACTGACCAATGCTGAGTATAGAGAAGGGCTATGAATCCTCTCACTGCAGGAGTCCATGAGCCTTGTGCTGGAGCTCCATGTGTGAATGGGACAGGCATTCATTGCTAGAAAATGCCTAGAACCCATCCAAAGAGAAGTTGTATGTAAAAGGTAGACCACGGCTCCATGTTAATGTCTGAAAAATCCCAATGGCAGTACAGTTTGTGATAAATAACAACTTCATATATCCTACTTGCATCCATTCATTTGAAAGCTGAATTGGTTTGTGATTGCTGTGAGGAATTTGGAATCAGATTGCTCAGAGGTAATCTCAAAACTGTGCACTCTTACAGAAACAAATAGTATCAGAGGGCAAGTGCAGTTTGCCTGAATCCTGACTGCTCTGTCATGACAGCATTGCAGAGTACCAGGTTTTTTTTAAAATCAGCAAGGTACCAACACATGCTTAGTAAAAGCTGATAAGATACATGGCTTCTGCTGGATAAAAATTCTCTCTATCAGTACAGATAAACAATGAGCTGAGAAACAAAAACAGCTGTATGTGATGATTTCCTTGATAGCTACAAACTAATAAACTGATTTTTTCCCCAGAAAATTCACTAAAAAAACATGGCACTCCAACAACTTGGAGGCTTTACATTTCTGTCAGCCTGACAAGTCGTGTTACCATCTAGGGTATGCAGCAACCCAGCTATGGATCAAAAGGAAATTAGAATCCAAATTTTTTTGATTAACCATTATCCTTTGAGACCTCCCAGTCTGATACTTTGTTGAGATATTTGCAGTTACCAGCAAGAGAGAATACTTCTTGAGTGGCTCCATTCCTTCTCTTCTGTGAAAACTCACAAGATAATGATGAGTCATTGCTCCCTTGAACAGAGAAGATATCACAGGGACCCACATTACTCCCCTTGCTCAGCATGTGAGAAAAAACCTCTAGATGTTTAGAGATGAGACATGGTTTGCAATATATTCACCTGAGAAATCACTTCTCTTCTTGTGTCAAACTGCCAGCTTTGGATCAGAGGCTGTGTTGGATCTTGTTGAATATGAAAGAATGGCTTAGCCAGCAGGTTTTTGTCTGTAAGAGGAATTTGGCTTGGGAATTAAGTCTGCCAGGTCCATCAAATCCCCTTTGCCTTTGGGAAGAGAAACAGTTTCTGAAATGAAGAGGCTTCATTGTTTGCTCTGGAGGAGTTTCTTACATCTTTTCAGGAATTTATTTTCTACTCTCTGAAGAATCTTTATATATATATTTGGAGAAATTACATCAGGGAACTGAGATCTTCAGGTGAGCATAAATCTGTATTGTATGAACTTTCTTAAAAATTCAACTGTTTTATTTCAAAAATAAAGGGGCTCATTTTGTTGTACAATATGAGTTATTGGCCTGATTTTAATAATGTGAATTGTGCAGATGCTGGTGACCAAATACAATGATAATTCAGTTTTGTTTCTGGGATCACTGGCACAGGTAGTAACTTGGCTCTCTGAACTGACAATGGACACAACTTTTTAAAAAGGTATTTTTGGAGTCCTCAGATAAATAGAGAATGGTTCCAGACTGATAGCACCAGGAATAACAGCAACTTATTCTCCGTGTAGACTGAAAAAATTACCAATTTCTCCTCAAGGAAGGAAAGTGGGAAGTAGGCCTATTTCGTGGGGTTTTTTTCCGATTTTTGTAAAAAGGGATTTGTAGGTTGTTACAAGTGATATGGTTTCACACATTCTTTTTTTGCTTGAGAGCCTCTTTCAGAAGACTGGTACTCTCTCTGCTCCTAGGACAACACCAGAGTCCTTCACAAGACCCAGTGTTTGCAGTCAGAAAGGTATATCATCTCCACAATCAAGCGTGTATATTAGATAACTTGAAATCTTACAGCCAGTCCCCGAAAAAAACTCCCTTCTATTGCACACTCCAAACCTCCAACAGGGCCTAGGGAGAAAGATGGTCATGTTGTACACCAGGTTACAGCACTGCTCTGCTGTACTGCTTCTCAAGGTTCACTTCAGGGACAGTTTTGCTTTTTCAATAACTAGGCTATGGCACAGGCCCCAGCAAAGAAGGAAATACAGTTGGGTTTTTTCCTGCCATTTGAGTTATTGCTTATTTTTCTGGATACTACTTACTTTTATACAAGATTTGTGAGGGAAGCAAAATCATTTCTTGTTGAAAATTAACTCCAAAACGTTCAAATGCCAGAACAGTATTTCTTTGCTTGTGCTTATTTTCATGTTCCAGTTTCCCTTTGCATTGCAGTTGAAGCAATGACATTAAACTCTTGCTCCATGGACTAGTTCTTAAAATAGGACTATCCTAAAATACAAAAAAAGAGAAGTTTTTCTTTCCCTTGAGTGAAATGGAGAGGGATATTCTGGTGATACACCCTCTCTCTGTGCTGAAGTATAAACCTTTACATTCTGCATGGAATCTAATGAGAAGTTCCAATCTTAGTGTTAGCAGGAAACTGAATTATCTTTAAAATAACCATTTCTTTAAAAGAATGAAGAGTAAAAGTTACAATGTTTTTCTGCATGAGGAGATAATAGAAGTCTTTGAAATTAGAAAAGCAATACTTTAGAAGTAAAATATGAAGCAAGACAGTTTAATTCTTGCAAAGTTTCTACTTCTCTACAGTGATGTGCAAAATAACAACAAACAAACAAGCAAACAAACTGACCAGCAGTAAGAGTCATCCCTAAGGTCACAAAGCTAACCAAAATCATGACCAATTTATGTCTTCAAAGAAAATGCCTCATCTGGTACACTAAACTACCAGCATATAACACCAAGGGATTTTACTGCATTAAGCTCTAGAAGGAAATGAAATTTCTATACTCTCCTATTATGGACCCGGCCTCTGTTGGGTCTACATAATTTGAGTTTCATTGCCCAGTCTGCATTCACTGACACTTCAAAATTCTATAATGGAAGACTGTCCTGGCAGTATTTGGGCCTCTTTTTCCTCATCTGTGGTTACATTAATTCATAATTCTGTGATTTGCCTCCTTTGTTTAGAGTGTTTCAGTCTGTTACCTATTATCTATCTGAGAACAGCAGCTTAAATGAATGAGGAACAGTAATTAATTAACATAAAGACATATAAATCTTCAGAGACATCTGTTTACAAAAAAAACTATAGTTTTTGTGAACCAATTAAAGCAGGAGATTCTGCATCAGACAGCAACAGTTGTCATAGAACTTAGTATTTTCTGAAATATATCATGCTAATCTCACCAGTTGCAAGTACATCACTAGATACTGCTTTAGATGTGAGTAACTAGCCAGACACAAGGTCATGTAAGTTATTTCAATTAGAAGAGGAATCTGGTGAGGGAAGCACATATTTCTGACGTTAAGATGTTTATATATGAGGGAGCAGAAAATCTTGCCCCTTGTTAGAAGTGAAGTAGCACACAGTTAGAATGAAGAGAGAGCACACAGAGAGGCAATGTTACATGCACTAGGACAAAGCAAATGTGCACCCTGGCTTATCTCACAGTAAATTTTTCATGTACCCATGGCCTCAGTGGCACCTTGAAACCAATGGTATCTTTCACATGTTAAAGTCAGGTACTTGAATTATATGCTGTAGTAACAAGTAAAAAGCTCATTTAGACTGCAGTGCTACAACTTATTATAAGAGTGCAGTAAACAAAAGCCTTCACATTTTTGCAGTGTAACAACAGACTTACAGTTTGAAAATTAAAATTTAAGAGTTTTTCTTTCCATCCTTAAAAGTATTGAAAGGGAAAGACAAAACTGAATTTTTAATGTGAACCCTTTATATTCTACTTTCCTGCCACTCCTTGGGAGTTTTATGTTTCTCAAAAAAGGCCTCAGAGAAATCAAGAAAATTGTATTCTCATGAACTGTTTTGAATATGGTTTTTCCTTCACAGGTTTCTATGAGCTTAAAATACAAGTTTCTGGCAATATTTATAAAAACACATTAAAAATTACATTTTAAAAATGATCAAGGTTTTGTCTTTTGAGTGTTCCACTTCAGAGAACGCTTGCAAGGGATCAGGCCTTCTCTGTCATGCATGATGCCACCAGCCACACTGCTTTGCTGACATGTTGTGCATTCCAGCCTGTTCCCAGCACAGAAGACAAACTAGGAGTCTCACGTCTCAGTGCAGAACTCTGGACTTCCTAACTGACAGTAGGTAGTTGAGGCAAGGAAGAAATAATAAAAAAAAAGTCTTTTGTCAGCTTCTGTTGGGAGAAAAAATAATTTACATAGCATTTTAAAGGAAAATTTGGCAGCACTACCCACAGTCCCTCTTTACAGAAACTGTAGTATTGATCAAAACCCTCACACTAGTAAAAAAAATTGCAACTCCCTTATCCTGTATTGTAATGACAAAAAAAATCTGACACTGTAAACCCCGACAACCTATCAGCAGCCCAGAATGTCTGATGGGCTATTCAGTTTGACTGACTCTGGTACGTTGCTGCTATGAATATAGTTGCTATGGAAGGAATGTTTAGTGCTGTCTGTCTTCTAAAGGGGTCATGATTTCGAAACATGTCAAATAACACTGGTGGCTTAATGTCTGCAAATAGTACTACATTTAACATTTTCATTACACAGGGAATGTTGTTGTTCATAATTATTATTCAGAAATTACATAAAAATATTTTCTGAAAAAAATAATCTGCTTAAATATTCATTAAAATAAACAATACATAACAAATTTATTTTACAGTGTAATAGGTATTAAGAAAGTAATGAAAGACATATTTAGATCTTTAACAAATGGAATTTCACTACATGAAAGACATATTTTGAATTAGGCCAACTCTATTGTTCTCCAAGGCAATGACAATATTTTCACTTACTATCCACCAGAGCATCATTACACTGCACTGACTTCTTTTCCTCCCTCAAACAAAAAAAAACCTCCAGAGTAGACGCTTTCCACCTCAGTTGTCATCAAGTTTCTTAATGGTGTTTGGCTCTAAGAAAGCTCAAACATAAGCAATGGTTTAAAAACTGAGCCAGTTGTGGGCTAAAAGTTTGTAAAGGCATGATCCAGTAGAGGACAACTAAAGATAAAAGTATTCTGTCCCCATTATGTTCTTCTCTACCAACTATTTATATGCTTCAATCCCTTAATTAGCATCTTGCTAGTTCTTGAATTACAGGCTCCAAGAGAGGACAGGTATGGGATGGATGTTCCCCAAGGTTCAGGGATACCTTAATCCTATGCAAAAATGTAGCACGACAGAGAGGCCAGAGGTGGTGTAAAACACCACTGGAAAGAGGATTGATGACTACATTATGCTGCTTTATGGTGGCTGGACATAGCTGTTTAGAATATGGTCTCCAAGCCAGTGCTAGGAGGTCAGATTGCCCCCTTGCAAAGAGCATTTCAATTTATGAAATTCTTTGCTATCTGAATGAAAAAATTGAGTGCTGCTCCCCATTTTTTTGAATGATACGGAATGGCTCATCCAGGAAACAGTAACACCTGGCTGGCAACATGCAAAATTCAACTGAACTGAGTATTTTATAATATCCTTCATGCTTTCTACCAGTTAGTCCCCAAAATTATGGCTGTTATTTTTGCTCGCACCATTCTGTTAGTTACAAAAAGGAGTTTCGCTAGACGGAGAGCTGGTCAAGAGATTTTTATGCTTCCTAAACAACAAACAAGACCAGGTCTTTTAGAACTATCGGTTTAATACCAAGGCGGACAAAGAATCAACTTTTTGCAATGAATAAAGTTGTAATTTTACAATTAGTACTTGAAAATGAACCAAAAAGGTCACATTCCTACTGTAGTGATTTCTTAGGCTGGAATATAAAGCATCATACACAAACAATATAATCAGCATAGCCTTGGCAAGTGTTTCTGGTTCTTTTAAAATTCATCCCTTTGTGTCTTAATCTGCAGTAAAAA
The DNA here is from genome assembly GCF_041296385.1 of Aphelocoma coerulescens. Lineage (NCBI taxonomy): Eukaryota > Metazoa > Chordata > Aves > Passeriformes > Corvidae > Aphelocoma > Aphelocoma coerulescens. The sequence goes on along the minus strand of NC_091021.1, from coordinate 21,819,882 downwards.
GGGCAGTCTGTCCTGCTGGCACACATACTTTCCATTATTTTTAAAAAGAACTTTTTCACAGCTGACTTGGCGTTTGTATTCCACATGCCAGCAATGTCTTCACTAAGCATGTGAGTAGAGTAACAATACATATACAATGCAGTGTGTCACTTAGTAATATATCATGGTGTAAAAGAAGATTAATGACATCATCCAGGTAAGGGACAGGATTTGCCTAATATGAGAAATGCAATCATTTAAAAACACAGAAAGAAGAGTGATGATGGAATCTGGGCAGGAGGCATGTAAAGGACAAGAAGCCCATTACAGATGTCCCTATTTAGGAATATGTGGCATTTACTTGGACTCCTAACTATAAGGGAGAAAACCAGTAGCAGAAAACTGGTGACTTGGCAGACACATGCTGCAGAAGATGACTGATGTCCTTCTATTCTTCATCAAACAAAATTCATGAGTTTCTTGTGTTTTTACTGACCACATCATAAACAAATTAAAAGTAATAACATAATAACTGAGTTTGCCCCACAGTAAGGCTATGCTTACAATTGTTAGTTTATTTTTATTACCATATAGCCTAGCAGTGTTTGTTGCAGAGGAAGATTTCATTGTGATAAGGGTTGCACAAGCCTAGAACAAAAACATGACTCCCAATTGAATGTCCTTCAGTCTAAGGACTAAACAAAAGGCAGTGGAAGCGAACGGACTTATGGAGAATTATGACATGACAATGTTCATCAGCAGCATCACTGACATTAGTTCATTTAGTGACCCAAAGGTCTACCTTTTGCAGGCTCCTTTGCAAAGGAAAGTTTTAAAGCAGACTTTTGAAGTCTTAAAGACAGCTTTTCAAATGGGATTTCCCTTCTATAGCATGCAACAGGGTAATAGTATATTAAAAAATGTGTCGAGTAAAACCTGCAAGCTGAGAGTATTGGGAGATTTTTTCACAACACAGAACCAAAGAGGCAGACATCCAAGCAGAGGAAAGTACCCAAGCAGCAGGGAAATGAAGCAGTTTAGATTAGCAAAGGAAAAAGAAAGAAGCAAAGAATGGTCTGGATATGGATGGAATCAGGAGAACAGGTTAGATCAGCACTGCCATTATTTCCACTGTTACTCTCCATGTTTATTGTTAAATAAATTGTGATTCATCTTTCTCAACCACGATCAAACTAGAGTAAACTTCCTATGCTTAAACTCAAAATGTTTATTGTACAGTGCCACAGAACCCACCAGCATATATGCAGAAAGGAACTATACCTGGCCAAACAGAGCAACTCAATGAGTGCCACATAAATTTAGCAAATGGAACACCATCACATCACCCAGCCTGGAACATACTTTCAAATATCAATGTACACTTGCAAATAAAACCCCTACAAAACTGAAGTAAATCGTAATTTCTAGCTAAAAAGCTGCTGGGTTACGTATTTTAGTAAAAATGGGGGGCAGGGAAATAAATTAAACTAATGATAGGACTTGAAATAGATTTCCTAGCATCCTAAAAAGAGATCCATCCCCTTCACTTTACCATGGTAGACTGTTTCAGGAGGGCCATTTGCTTATGAAATTCAGTTACTATTTACAAGATGACACCAGCTGAAATGTAAAATCATGATCAAAGTACAATAAAGTTCATTGAAATCACAGTTTGTATACAGATATTCAGTCTTCAGCTGAAGAATCTTTTCTTTCCCTCTCTCATACACATACATTTTGCCTTCAACTGCACCTAGAATAAGTACATTTTCCAGGGCTGTTTGATTCACAACTTAACCAGACTACACTAACTGATAGCACTTATTTTCTTGGAAGCATGCTTTCTGGGCACTGACTAGCACAATTTTTCTGAGTGCAGGGCCCAGCATTGGGGGGCAAAATAATCAAAATTTGCCACTTATTAAACTAAATGTCCTTGATGCTTTGTGCAGACAAAAATACTCTCCCCTTAACCCCCAAGTCCATTAACTTTAGGAGAGCAGTTCTGCAGTTGCTGGTCTCCTATGATGCCCTTTTCACAGCAACATGATAAGCTCTCAATACAAAGTGAGTTGTTCTTTGGAGCTTAATGTAGGATATATGGTAGCTTCTTACCTTCTTAACCCTCTGAAATTCCCAGGATTTGTACACTGTGTGTTTTCCTTATCTATTTTTCTAAGAGTTCCACCTAGAATTTAAGAATTTATAAATTTATTATCTTTCTCAGGCTTAGTCAATAGATAAGAATTGCACTTTAACTTTCCTTCACAGTTTTTTTTTTTATTGTCAAGATAGTTCAAGTTAGTTGCTGCTCCAGGCTGTCTGTTAATTTGTTCATTCTTTCAGTGTTGGCATGCTTTACATATCCATGGGCATAAAGCATAGAGTGTTCCTGGTAACAGGACGCATTTTAATTTAATCCATAGAGTCTGAATTAAGGCAGGCAGCAGAGCCATGGCTTTACAGAAAACACAGCCACACAGCCTGCATGGCCTGACAACTTTAAAGACAACTTTCAAGTTCTTGCCTAGTCTGTTGTAGTGTTAATGCAAATACCACTATCGATTTTTGGGAGATACTCTTTTCATTCTTACCTAACTAGGAACAGAAAGTGGATACTCCTAAAAGCTTTATAAAGAAGAACTGCTATGTTTTCACTATCAACAAACTAGAAATATCAGGTTCAATACTGAGGTGAAGCAGTCATTTCACATCATTTTTTCTTGAATGATTCCTCTTTAGAGTTGGGTGCCTATCTTTGCAAACCTCTCAACTCCTTCATTTGCCTTCTCCCTTTAAACTCTTTCTTCTGCTGAATATTTCCATGAAATCTTGCCAATGCTTTTGGGTCTTATATACCAATGATCTGGATTGCACCATTATTTATTTTAATATTTCTTTGTAAGTATAAACATTAAAAGCATACAAGCATAAGAGAGACTAGTTAGGCACCATGTCACAGTGTCACATTCCCCTTTCTGGTCAAGATCCAGAATACACGATTGTATTCTGCTATTTGACATCAATTCCTCTGAAAGCACTTGCCTGCAGTTTCAACACTTCTCAAATTAGGACATATCTATCCATAATATAACCAGTTCACTCAAGGAAAGCCACATTAAAATGCTCCTTAGATTAATCTGTACAGACTGTTTTCCATATGTTCCTTAAATATGACAGTAGGATTGAATTCAAAATGTCAACACGTTTCATATTAATGAAGTTTAAAAAAAGCTTATTCTAGTATATTTGAATTTGGTTGAACTGAAACTGATTGAGAAATTAGAAAAGTCTTGGTGAAAAAAATGACCTCTGGGGAGGGTACTTCTGGGAAAATCTGCATCAGAGTGCTTGCAGCACTGCCCAGCACTGAAGGACTCTCGGCACTGAGGATGAATGAATGAATGATTAAATGAAACCTTCCTCTGCCCCACCAACAACACTAGTTCATATTGGGCAATTCTCCTCTACATCTCCTTTCCTCCCTCTTCCCTTGGCAAAAATCACACAGGCAGAGCAGCTGTGGTAATTTTTGAGCTCCTTCCTAGAGCTACTACTACAGGAGCCTTCACTGCGCTGTGGAAGCCAGGACAGGCCTGAGTGTAATTCTGGTTCTTTGTTGGCATCTTATTATTCTTGCAAATACGTCTCCCAGTTTACTTGGAAATTTGCATAACTGTGAAGAGGATGGTTGTCTTGCATATATGAGTAGGGAATAGGATACTCTTGGGTAAATCTGGCAAAGAAATATATTAATATTTGTAAAAATGCATTATAGTTGTGAGATACCTGATTATATGATAGAGTTGTTCTCTGCTAACAAGCAAGTAGGCACAGTGTAAAACAGCTACAAGGCAATAAAGTGCCAGACTCCCACATAAGAGTCAGGCTGTGCTCCATTTACACATCAAGACTCTGTCCTGATAAACATGGCTGTGCATAGCAGAAATACACTGGCCCACCCTTAGTTAGTGCCAGATGACCTAAAAGAGTATCTGCCCCACAGACAGTTCTTTTTTCAGAACAAGAACCTTTAGAGCACAGGAATAATTAGTGTCTACAGTAGAAAAGGTCTGGCCCATGACTACAGCTGGGCTTCCCTGGCTTCATGTGGGCAAACAAGGAACTGGTTCAGAAGAGAGGGGCAGAGCCTTCTTTAGATTAACTGTTAAAGCAAGGAGGTTCAGCTTTTCCCCTGCAAGCAACTGGGACCACCTCTGACTAATCACTGACTCTGGATTGCTCACAATTCCAGAAAAGATCACACAAAGGTATTAGAAAAAGGGAAACAGGACAAGACACAAAACACAGGTTCATGAGGCTATACAATACCTGGCAATTTTGAGGACACCAACATAGCTGTGCCCTTGTGCATAGTACTGTGTGGACACCTGCATCAGCTCAAAGTGACAGAAATCAGTGAGAGTGGTAACTGTGAAATTACCTCTCCGATACTTTCCAATACTCTGTGTATGAGCTTTTAACATAGATGTGATGCCACAGCCCCCACCTTGTCCTTTTAGAGTCTTGTCCCTAATGAGTTCTTATTATAGCTCAGTGCACAGAAGCATCCTGCCCAGACATTGTATTGCTAAATTCTCTGGGCTTTCAGATAACCTGTGATGAAAGATAATTCAAGAAAGGAGAGTTATTTTAATGTTTGGAATCCCATATATTTAACAGCATTTCACTACATGTTATCACTCATCTAACACTGAGTTCTGTGTGAACTCAACAAAAGAGGAAAATAGGCAGAAGAGAAAAAAGGAAGAAGCAGGGCTTCTACTGCTCGTGCACATGGTAGCAGGGGGCTTCAGTCAGGCTGAAAAGACAATGGCCTAAAGGAGAAGACGTGGCTGACTACCAAAGACTGTTGTATACATGACACAGGCTTTGTACTCTTATTTCAGATGACAAGTAGAGTGGATGCTCAAAAGGACTAGCAGTCCAGGAGAGGCAAAAAAGAGTGCATATTAGAAGATCAAACATTTGACAGCCGCTCATATTGCTGGGTCACACAGCCCAGCACACACAACCTAGTTGATGACTGGTGTCTATAGACATAGCTGGTTTTAGTCTCCTCAGAACACACTTGAGTAAATACAAACAAATGAAAGGGATATTTGATTCAAGTACCTAAGGTAACAAGGTACTTGTTTGCTCCACACAAAAGCAGAGCAGATTTGATATGTGGGGAATGAATCGTGACAGCTCTGACACTCAGATAGTGCCCCTCCAAGTGACGTCACCTGCTTGGCTGGTCCCCACTCTCCACAGTGTATATTAGTTTTCCTCCTTGTCTCAAGCTGTCACTTTAGGTTCATTTCATTGCAGTTGCTGAGCTATTGTAATGGGGAAAAGGAAAGAGAAACTATCAGAGTGAAGCTGCATGACAGTCTAAGTCTGGTAATCAAAGTAAATTAAAGGAGATTTTATTTTTAAATCACATCATCCACTTTCCTTTTAAGAAAACATCCAAAAAAACAAAACAAAGCAAAAAAAAAAAACTACACCCCCCCCAAGAAAACCAAACCAAACCAAACCAAACCAAACCAAAAAACCCAAACCCAAAACAAAATACCCCACGAGAAAAAAAAACCCACACCTTTGTAACTTCCAAGCCATTTGAAATAAGACTTAGCATTTTGAGCCATGGGTTAATAGTTATTACTACTGAAAATCCATTTATTTTGGCAAGATCTACTCTGATTTGGGGCGGGGGTGTGGGGTGGGGGTGGTGTTAATATAAAGGGGACAAATACTGTCCATGGAAGTGAGGAGACCTCTGCCAGCTGCAGTCCCGTTTGCTTGCCTTCCTGCATTTACTAAAGGCCCAGAGGTGTCACTGTGTCTACCCTAGGTCAAGATTGATCCATGAAGTCTGCTGTGTCCACTAACACAAAACCTGGGTTGCCTTTAGCAGTAGTTAGAGCAGTATCATCTGTAACAGTACAAATCACCCCAGCTAGTTCTGCAATGCAAGAAGTTCATCAGCTTTCAAAAGGAGACAGAGTACAACAATGCTGTGGCCATGTGACAGACTCTCCCAGAGCGTGATCCAGGGCAGCACCAGGAGCGTTTGAATCGAGCCACACGTAAGAATTTCTTAACCTTCAAGGTACAGGTGCTCCGTGGGTTTCAACCAAACACTATAAAGAAATATACACAGGGCAGGGAAGGCAGTCAATGAGAAGACACCAAAAATGTTGACCTTCAGCAGTGTATACAAAAGGGAGAGCAGACTGGCATCAGCAAGAGACATAAATATAAAGACTTACACAAACCTTGGGCAATAGCATCGGCATCAGTGCCCATTCAAGCTAGAAGGAGCATTTTATCACTCCTAATTTGTACATACACTACCAACTACTTCCACTACCTTTTTTTCCACTACCTTTTTTTAATTTTCACTTTTAAGACTGGATACAATTCTCTTATATTTTTTTCAGAAAATTTCATCTCCTCATGGGATATCTCCTGATATCTCAGCAGTAAGCAGCTATTCAATTGATAGTCCTGAACTAAGTCTGTTCCCAGCATCCTGCTCTGCATGTATTCATCTGCACATCCACACTGTTACAGTGTACACTTCTGAGGAAGAGGTGCAGCTCTCCTGCTGAACCCGAGACCTCAAGTAACCAAGAGATAATAAGTATGTCCAGATTACCACTGGTTTATGTGTGACATATGAAAATATACCTGAAACAGAGTATAAAGCAAATGCATGCCTGTTGCATCAACTAGCAAGTTGGACACTTTTGAAGGAAATGGTTGACAAACTGGAAAAACATACTTGTATCCTCCTATGAATATTAAAAGTGGCTTTTTCCTGTTCAGTTTTCTGTTGCTGCTTAACCTGAATGGACTGAGTTCAATCAAAGGAAGCTGCAAAGGATTTGTTAAAGAACTGGGAAGGAAAGATTAAAGAATGGCCCAGATAAGGAACATCCCTCAAAACACTGGCACAGGATTTATAGCTAGAAAGAGGGACTCCCCGTGTTAAAGCCTGAGAAGAGGAAGATCGGAAAACACTGATCTGTTAAAGATCCTGTCCTACAGACAGGAAAATTTTTTGGGGTGAAGTAGAAAAGACAGTCCAGAGTGAGAAAAAACTGTCAGCCTGAAAAATTCAGAAGCAGTCAGAACAGCTTGTAAAGAAGAGCAAGTTGTTCCTCCTGGCCCAGATGTGAACAACAAGGTGGTGCTGGCTGAACTGTGGACAGACAGGGAAACTTTGGTATGTGAATGTGGGTGTAGACCCCCTGCTTTTTACTTTGGTATGCTGAAAAGTTGCTTGGGGGTCCTTTTAAACAGACCTACTGTTCCAGGCTTCAAAAGATAAAGGAGGGCCCATGCCTGGACCTGTAAAAGTAGTTACTGGTTGGTACTCATGGGATTACAACACAGGGCCTGATCTGAGAGCTGCAGGATTAAGGGATTCCACTCCCAGAGAAGTAATGACCTGGGATGGACCAAAGGGGAGAGGGGAGAGAGGAGAGATACTGGTTTTGGTAGGTCTCAAGACACACAGCAGCATCTGCTCAAGAATACAGAAAGTCATGGATTGAAACATTCAAAACCATGTTTCTGGGGAAAAAAATACTACTGTTCTCAATTTTTTGTAAGGAAAAAAAGAGGAATAATTATTTTCAAGACATTCTGAGCACTGGGGATGGATGGATGTACTGTCTGTATCCCATTCACTGATACTGACTTTGATTTGCGTAGAAGTCTCTACATAGTCACAAATAATTATTACATTGGAGAGGATAAAATAACATGATAAGGAAATATTGAAAGTATAATTACACAAATAAATCTAAAATCTCTTTTCCTATAATGTTGCTAGTAGACTACTCAATTAGAAGTTGTGTCAGATTGCTTACCATTGATTGCAAATGACTTGCCAATTTTACTGACACAAAAAGCTAAAGCAAGTGCCATTCACCAGTGGTGCAACAGGCAAACTGGCCTCATGGCAGCCATATGAACATGCTCTTGCACTTACACAGAGCCAAAGTCTGGTCAAATCTGAGGAAGGAAAGCACATAAGAATTCTCAGATGTTTGTTCGATTTAATCATTGTGCCTCCTTTTATTGATGGCATATGCACAGGTGCTTGTGGCCAAAGCCTCATTTCAGCAAATGTAAGCCCAATGTAAAAAAGATCTCAAAGTGAGTACAGGTTGAAGAAGTCTGCTAATAGTTGACTGAATGATTAAAGGATATCTATTGAGCCACCACCTGAAGCACAGGGATGTGGACATAGACATATTCATTCTCACATATTAAGAAAAATACAAAGGAAAACTCAATAAATGAATTAAGAAATCTATCATGCTGTACTAGCAGATTTACAGACAATTTATGGTCAGAGAGTAGTTTACAGCTGAACCAAAGGTTTTATGGCAAATCAATACAAAATAGTTTTATAAGCTGGTTGAAAAATCCTTCCCATTTACAAACAAAAGTTAAACAAGTCATTTCACAAATACTTGATAAGGAAGTAGTTTAGTCACACCTCAATAACCTGATCAACCCTGCACTCGCAATGCAATGAACTGCTTTACCATTTGTGATCAGCCCTTGCATGAGCTTGAGTTCTGACATAGACTTGCCTGGGCTCATTATTGAAGGCAGCACCCCAGAATGCACCAGAAATGTGTAAAGAGCCCTGAAAGATGCAGGTTCCCCAGCCTAGGACATGAGACAGCCAGGAGTCAGCCATCCTGGCTAAAAGAGAGGAAAAAACAAGCTCCTCCCCACAAATACACCCTCCTGTGTATTCCACAGCCTTGTGACATGCAGCCTCTCCTCCAGACTCGGACTCAGGCCAGAAAGTTTTCAGCTGCAAAGTTACAGAGTTTGAGCATGACAAGTCTCCTTTTTGTCAGACTCCGAGGACTGCCTGGCTGTTCTCTCCCTGCCTTTCTGTCTCCCCTGTCGATCAAGTCCTGCTGGCTGGGTTTTCCTCCCTGACCATCCCCTCATTACGTAAGTTTTCCCAGAAAGTGCCAGCTGCCCCCCAGGGAGGCACATCCTGTTCCCCTCCAGGAAATCCCCTGCCCCCTGCAGTAGCCAGGACAAGACAGAGGTGGTGGCTTCCCCACCACCTGCAGCACAGCTATCATCTTCCAGAAGGGTCAAAATGTAATGGCATACAGCAGACAAAAAGAATGTCAGCCACTTCATATTTCCAAAAAAATGTCATCTCTAAGGGTTATAAGATTAATGATTATTGCCCTGAAGCCAAGAAAGGAGAAATTTAAGACCAAATTGGAATCAGAAGCGATTATATTGAAATTGGTAGAGATATTCCTGACCAGAAGAGTAACCTGCTTTCCTGGCATAGGAACCAGAAGGATTTCAGAAAAACTTAATTTAAGAAAAGAAGATTCTTGCATTGTTTTAAAAACATGTCTTTGCTTAACTCACATCTACTGTATACGATGGCCCCTACCTTCTTCTTTATATTATTTACACTCTTATTTACATGGCTACATATTCATTCTTTACTCTGTAGCTTTTTCTGTATATTAAGCTTTTCGATTACAATCAGGCATTGTACCCACTTCAAAGGCAAATATCCTAATTTTTTTATACTAGCATATTTATCCAGATTTATTTGGGAAAGTATCATGAATCAGTATACTTGGGATTTTTAAAGGGTAAATAGGGTGATGGTCAGAATACTTTTTCTGAAACTTAACTGGTTGAAGTATTTATTGCTATATATACTTAGGAAAGGTAAATCTTGTGGGAAGGGGAGCATTTGTTGCGCTCAGAATATCCATATTTTGGGAATAGTACAAAATCCCATGGAAGGGAGAATGCAAATTAGAGCCCACCTGTACGTCTAGCTGTCACACACACATTACTGTGCAAAGGTTTTTCATTATTTGTTTTACATATCTAGAGCCAAACACACCAATCCACTTGCAGACACAGGCACAAATCCACTGAAGTAAATGATTGTGGATCTCCTTACAACAGCAGTGAATTTGGCCCTTACATACAGTTTTATTTCTCCTCTAAGCTAAAAATACCTTTATATTTCAAGACTACCCTTTATTTGAGTTTACATCCCTTAGGACCAACACACAGAACAGCAGTGAACAGGCTGGAGGGGCTTTAGTGAACAGAGAACTCACAAAATGCGATCACAATGTGCTTTACAGCATGAGTAAATCCCAGGGGATCCCCCACATACACTTCCTAAATACTGAGAAAGTTAAAGCTGTCCGTCTAATCTATGGAAATGTGAGTTTTGAGCACTGATAAATTTGAACTGCCAAAAATAAACTCACTTTAAAATGCCAGTGATTTTTCTCAGAGAAAAAAAAATTATGATAATATCCTTTTCTAAATTTCATACACAATAATTACTAGGTATCTTGCTCCCTGCACACCCAAATTACTTGAAATAAGTTGTCAAAGTAAATTGCCTATTCTTTCAATATTGGTAAATTATTCTTCTATTGTGGGTTCTTAGCTTGATAATTTAAGATACGATCATTTTCATTTACTTAGTGTCTTTGAGAATTTTGGAACAAACTAGTAAGCCATTTCTTCTAGAAACCTATTAGGTAATTATTATCATAAGGAGAGTTAGTCTGGTTGAATTTAAGAGGAAAGAATTGATGATTATGAGATGGAGGTCATGAGAAGAAAAACTATGAAGTAAGGTTACCGGGATGTGAAAAATCTCTAAGTCATAATAGACATGGCCCATATACAAACTTGATTGTATTCTTCCTTCTCTGTAAATCAGTAGTATTTTGTGTGAAATCACTGTCATTACGTTAGCAGAAAGAAATCAGAATTATGCTAACAGGACAGTGCTACTGAGAGGACAAGGTCCCCTTCTATTGGCCTACCACAAGCTGCCTATTCTTCTTGGCTCAGGTGGTTGTGGATTTACCAGGGTTCTTAGCAGCCATCTTCAGAACACAAGCTCCTGCACACAGGACCTCCGTGTGGTAACCAGGGTCCTCTGACCCATGCATCATCCACCAAACTTGCAAATCTGACTAGAGTAATTTTCCTTATGATAACAGAGAAAGGGATATTGAGGAGAAAATAATAGCTCAGTGTAAGGAAAAACTACCTTATCAATATAAATAATAAAAAAGACCCTTCACATCCATGAAGGAAATTTAATTATTTTTAAAAACAGAAAGTTCTTGACAATGCAGCTGCTCCCCATATGCATATTGTGTGCAGATTAATGAGACCTCTCTTTGGGAAACAGCTCAGTTTCAGGCCTGTTGGTGGAAGAAAATCAATTTGTTGCTTGTGCAATGTGCAACAGAGATCACCTCTGTACTGGGCAAGAACTTAAAACAGAGAGAATGACTTTAGTGGAGATTATTTGATACCTTTAGATTATCCTGACAAAGATTTGACTGAGATTAGTTCAGCTGGTCAGAGCCTGGTGCTAAGAACACCAACGTTGTGAGTTCATACCCTGCATGGGCCAGTCGCTTACAAGGACGTTATGATCCTTTTGGGTCCCTTCCATCTTGGAATATCCTGTGATTTGGCCTTTGTTAGGTTTCTGGTAATGACATTGATCAGAGGCCTGATCTTTGCTTGTAAAAGTAGGATAGCATCTGCTTAAATCACCTATTACATATTAGATCAAACAGAAATAAGCCCTCTGCTTTGGCTCATTCACTGCTATTAAGATTAAAAAGGTATAAAATTGTTTTTCTTGGTGGAACCAAAGCAATCACAAAGCAAAAATTACTATAAAGCTGGGAAAAAAATAGAAATATGTTTTTAGTCCATACCTTTGCTATTTTTTTTTATCATAATAGCAGTTGTAAATCTGAAAGAGAACCCAGACACTACTTTCTGAGGGAGTGTGGGAGAAGTGGGGGCAGGTCTAAGTCTCTTGCTGTTTTATCCTCTGAGCAAGGCAATTGTGAAGATTTTCTTAACATAGAAAACAGAGCAGGTCTAACTGATGGTTAAAATAGTAATTCCACATAACTTTGCTGAAATTAAGCATTAACAGTGCAACTGTGAAAGTGAATGGAAAGCAAGAAAAATAACAAAACTTGCTTCGATCCTGCACCAAAACGGACCTCGCTGAAGCACTGGCTTGAGAAGCTGCTCTATGAATGGTTTCATTCAGCACAGAGAGGAACAGCAGCAGAGGCAGTGCCCCGCTCCCCTCACCGCCGCAGCTCTGCCCCGGCGCCGGCAGCCCCGTGGCGCGGGGACCCTCGCGGCCGCGCCGCAGCCCCCGCAGGGAGCCACCCTGGCACGGCAGGGAGCCACCCTGGCCACCGACAGGCAGCGGCCCCGGGTCCTCAGTGACCGCGGCGGCGGCGGGGCGGGCCGGCCCCGGAGCCCGGGCCCCAGTGCCGAGGGGCGCTTGGGCCGCGGCTGCCCCGGGCGAGGCGCGGGCCCGGCCTCCCCTGCGAACCGCGTGACAAACACAATTAAATGGCCTGTCAGGTCCCTCTGCCATGCAGGGAATAACCACAGTGATTACAAAGAAAAATTTCAGCATTTCCCTTTATTCCTTCGTTTGATCTTAGTAGGAATGACTCTGATAAAACTGACGCACAGTTCCATTTTTGATAAAATACACACTGCCTGTGGAACAATGCTGTCCTGGCTGCGGCTCACTCTTGAAAGCCCTTATCCTTTTGTATTTTCTAGCTTTTCAAAACTTTTTTTTTATTATTATTTGTCAGTTCAATTGTGTTAGAAGCTTATCCAGATGCCTCTATACTTGAAATAGAAAAAAAAAAATTTACTTTGTTAAGATGTTAGGCAGCACTGAATGTAGTTATCATTATTTGTGGCCTTTATATCTACATTACAATTTTGTCACAAGCTCAATGTAATATCTAGAAATCCCCTTAAAATAAAAACTAGTGAGTGTGTTATGAAATTACAGCCAGGACAGATGGCCAGATCCTGTCATTGGAAATAAAAGTAATGTTATAAGTGTATAACTCCATTGGGGAAATTGAGTACCATAATAAAGTAGACTTCCACTTTCTGCAATGAAATTCAATGACTGTTGAGGAGTTTAGGGTTTAGAAAATTGAAAAATGAAACCTTTGGTTTTCCGCTGCTGTTTGATGATGTGTAGCAAGTCCCTTTATGGACTGAGGCTAACATCCAAATAGTAACAAGCTTGCAGTGAATAGAGCCCACAGAGGATCAGCTACTAAATCTTGCAATAAAAGCTGTGTGATTTACAGTAAATTCCAGAGGGCTGACAGCACCACAGCTGAGGGCATAAACACTTCTTTCATGGCTGAAGCTTCAGTCAGCTCTGTCTGCTGTGAAGTACAATTGAGCAGTGAGGCATGCTGCTTACCAGCAATGACTTTGATAAATAACTAGGAAGTCCCACTGTTGGCTTAAAACTAGAAGTTGTTCAGTTGCAATTCTGCATTTGTCCTGCTTTAATGGGTATGGAAGTGGCTTTAGCTGTAATCTGTCAGTGATTGATTAGGCCTTCCTGGATCCCTTCCCCACACCGCTCCCAGCTCCCTGCTCTCCACAGTTAAAACAAAATTGGTACATATCTGACTGCCCTCTTATGAGGAAAGTAAACACTCTTAATTCTGCTTAAGTGAGTGTAAGTTAAATGTCTGCAACTAATAAATTGTGGACAGACAACCTGTGTTAACAACAGGATACCTAAAGGTGCAGGTGCTCGTGCAACTTCTGCTCACCACTCAGTTATGCTGGGGTGTAAAAGCCTAATCGGTGTAATTAATGTTCTTTATGCATAGGTACAAGAGCCAGGGCTGGAGCAGAACCTTGGAATCCTAACTGCAGAACAGAGCTCCAAGGCCGAATGCGGGATCATTCATTAACATGCTGTGTAAATTGGACATAATGTTAAACATGTGCACAAATGCCACAAAGCTACCCAGAAAAGGAGTGTAGCATTAGTACAAGAACCTTCAATAAGGTTTGAAATACTTGGTCAGTTATGTTCAGATATGTCTGGGTAAAATGCAACATATAAATTATCTGCCCTGATTTGGCAAGATGCAGGAGTATTTTCCTTGTAGTTTCAGCTGGAAAGGGAAAAATAAACACAAGCCAGAGTAATACCACATCTAGAAAAAGCTATCTTTAATAGAAAGCCAGGAGGAGAAAGTCTCTTTACCTGATATCAATAGTTACCACATGCAAATTCAAACTGTACCATCTGGCTTATGTAAAAACTTCCGTGGAGAGTGGACGTGATTCACCATGCGTAGACATAAAACATCTTTGTGAAATTGTGTAAACACAGATTTGCCAAGCAGCACAGTAGTTCTTGTATTCTCTGTGCTGTTTTCCTGTAATCTTGTAACTGAGTTACTGCAAGTAAACCAGGGAATATAATATGACACAGAGCTGCTCTATGATACTTAAGAAATCTAAAGGTAAATGCTGTGTGTACATAGCCTTAAAATACAGCAAACTTGAGTCTGAGTTCCTGATTCTGCCTCAACTGCCTCTATAATTACTGGGAACAAGGGAAAAGGATTGTATGGATCTACCCTACCTCTAAGCAGAATATTTTGCTTTTAATAGAAAGAATGTATTGAATCCTCATTCTTGCATTACTTCAGGCTCTACTACCATCAGAATTATAGATAATTTTATTTATTTGGGACTTTTACAAATCCATTTGGTTACTTGTGTATGCCACCATGTCAATTTCCAATGGTCTGGTGTGGGGCGGACCCTCAGTTTTTGACAAAGATGCATCAGTGCTCATGCAAAGTGAACAAGGACATTTTTCTGGTTTACAGTTTGTTCAATACAGAAATGAGCAGTGACTGGGGAGAGTGTGGGTTCATTCTATAATTTGGGGGGGGGGGGGGATATTTAGCTGAACTCACTCTTGAAGTATACTGAGTATATTTCTCAAGTTTTTATTGTCAGAACCACAAGACTATCAAATAAAATAATGCCACAGAAAGAAAACATCTTCTAGCAGCATGGTATGACTTGATTTTAACAAGGTCATTTTCAATGCTTTTTAAAAAAGCGATTAAGTATGATTTTTCATTTCTGAAACCGTCCACTTCTTATTGCCTGACCTACATGCATTGAATTGTTCCAAAAGCATTATAAGGGCAATTATTGTTGCTTTGAACTTCTCTTGCCATGTCAGAGTAACTAGAAATAAGACATGGGAGAAGGTAGTGTTTGATTAGCTTGAACATTTTTTACTCCCCCAAGGATTTAGGAAGAAGCCTACCCATAAGTACACAATCAAGGAGAGATTTGCATACCTGAGAAACAGCAGTTCAAGCAGGAGAATGTGAGGTCAGTCAGGAGTAACTAGTTAAGAAATTCAATTGATGGCTATTTTCCCCATGCTTTTTTATACTTGTGATTTAATACCAGGTTATCTGAACTACCATTAGAAGCTGCTGAGAGAATCAAAAGCTTAGGTCGAATTCACATATTAGACTGTGAAGCACAGTTATACTCCTGTAAGGTAAGTATTCTACATTTCTTTAAAAGGGACAGAGGTCTTTTTTCCCATTTAGAATGTCAGTCCCATAGTAATTGCTTATTATATCGATCAAAGTTCTAGGAATTCTTATAGCATGTTTTTTAGCTATATTGCAAGAGCTTTAAAAGCTAATAAACTTACAGCAAAGGTGTGAGGATTTTGAGTTCTAATAAATTCTTGTAAAATCATTTTAGGATTCTGTCCAGAGGAAGAGGCAATGCAGAGAGGATATGGATCTCTGAAGCTCTGCCCACTGATTCAGCAAGAACTCACTGGTTTGCAGAATCCAATTTTTCCATGGTTGCAGATTCAAGGCTGGACACAGAAAGCTTATTTACATGAAACTGCTCACTCCTTACTTTATGTGCACTGTCACCTCTGTGTCTCTCATCCCAGTTCCACAAAGCCAATTCTACAAACTTGCTCTGCCAATAATCATGCATATTCAGTTGTTACTGATTAATGCTAAGCCCTGAATTTTATTTTAAACCAAGTGCTATTCACAATTTTTTTACATCTCTTCTAAGAATGAAAGATATATATGTGAAGCAGTTCTTACTGTTTAGTAACTGAATTATATTTAAAATCACATCATTCAGAAGAGTAAAGTATAATAGTGTTGCAAACACCATTTAATAGTGACACGTTTCATTTGGACAGCCACTTAATTGAGATATCTTCCAGGGAAACTGTTTAGTCTACCAACTGTAAATGGCAATGACTACTGCTTAATCAGAACCATTTTAGCATAAATTTCGCTTAATAGGGAAACATTTGCCTGGTGACAAATACTTGAATAGTGTTTAACCAAGTGTTAAATAGTTATACAATTCTAGACTCTCCTTTTTAATTTTAATAGTGAAGTGCCAGAAAAAGATTAAAGGGAAAAATACAAGTTGAAATGCTGTAAATATCCTGGATTTTTCTTTGGTTTCGTTTATTTTGTTCCTGATGAGCAGAGTATTTTGTCTTTGTAAAGCTTTAGCAACTATTTTTAAGACTTAGTCTCCTAACTGGGACAAATAATCAGGAAGATACAACATCTCAGTAACAGATTTATGCTGATGCCCTTAATAATAAGCTTAATAATAATATTAATTATAATAAAGTTATAACATGATAACATGCATGTGCCCTGCCAAAAGGCATATTGGGTCTCCAGCGCAGTCACTCCTCACAAAAGAAGGCAAAATTCAGTCCTAACATCAACACCAGAGATCCCTTGGTCATTCCAGGGATTGAACTGACGTATGAAAAGATCACCCTGCATATACTCAATAAGCTTACCTAAAATAGCTATGTCTGTACTAAAAAATAATGGTAAAATGAAAACAACCATTTCAAGATCCCGTCAGAAGGACCCTACCTATTTAGTCAGGAATACATAATGGATAGAAGTGTTTCATACTAACATACCCTTAGCAAAGAAACCTTAATCCCACCAGCAAGTCTGTCATCTCTTAGTATATAAAGATGGCAAGAAGTGTCTTCTGCTGTCATTTACTGTTTCGGGAGATATGTCATCAGGCAGTCCCTCAGGAGTATTGCTGCTATTAATAATTATAGCTTAAGGATCTAATCCTATAAAGGACTAAGCACCTCAGTGAGAAGTCAAGAGGCACAAAGAACTATTGAAAAGCTGAACACCATCCCGGATCAGGCCCTTCGGTACTTGTAGTAAGCACTTGAATCACTCTCATGGTACAATAAGCAGTCAGTGCAATGCAGTAAATCATAGAACATGTAAAAGGTTTTCTTGAATAAATGGTTGCACTAATAACATCCCATTTAATTAGTAAAAAACCATATTGAAACACGTCACAGAAAACATGGCAGGGTAATCTCCACAATATACAACAGCTGATGAGTTAACTGGGTATTATGAATATGGGTGACTATAACCCAAATATAGAGGTATCCATTCCGATAGCCTGTATGACAAGTAGCCTATTGTTTCATTAATTTCTACTTTTAAAAGTTAATTTCTTCACTTTTTAGTATTAGTGATGTATTATGAAAATTAACATAAAGGTGATGATAATGCATGATCTTTATATGCCATCTTATTAAAATGAAGCTATTTTTAATACTTTTAAGAGGCCTATCAGAAAACACAATTTATATCCTCAAAGTATATTTTGTCAGTTTCAAGTATAATTTTTGCATTCATATTCTTTTATGAATTTTAATGGAGACACTTAAATTGTAATTATTCCTCTCAGCTCAAATGCAGGTAACAAATGGAATTCAATCAGTGTTTGCGCATAATGACCATCATTAAGAGAGAAATAATAATGACATTCTCTCTGCATTAAACTTGCAGACTCTTTACACAATGATCTGAATCCCATTATTGATCTCCATGGAGATATGCAATTGTCACCTCTTCTGCATAATATCTGAATGTTAAATACATTTGTTTGGAACAAATATTTTAATGAATACAGTCAGTTCCACTTAATTAACTATCTGATAACTGAATATTTTTGCTTAATAATTGAACATGGAACATCAAAATTGTCCTTTTTTTTTTAATCAAATGCACTTGAGATTAGACACAGACATTCATTTAAATTTTTGTAAAATGTACATATGGTTTAAAATTTCCATTACTTTTCTTTAAAGAATACATATTAAGATATGTATGGCAAAGTATTTAGCAATCATTTCTTTTCCCTCCTTTGCTTTCACTAAACCTAGTGAACGCTTCGAACTGGAAACATTTTCCTTCTAAAACTGTCTCTTTCCTTCTGCAGAATGATACCTCACAAATGGGTTTGCTACCAAAAGGTTGCTCGTGAAGGTCTGAATACGTCACTGAGTTACTCTGATGCCTTATGAAAAACAAGCATTAAATTATTTGTTTCAAGAACTGGATGGCTACAAACATCTAGATTTTGTATGCCTATATAAGAAATGAAGAGCTAAGAAAGTGGATTTTATATCTTTCAGACCCACCAGTGTTGAGAAAGACAACAACAGCCATTTTCTGCTCGGGTCAGCATTCTAAAATGTAGGAGAAAAAAAAAAGATGCTTAAATGTAAAATAATGAACAGAAGTTTTAGAACAACTCCTATCTTATATTGATAAAAACATCTTATTCTGAAAATCTGGGGTGTTTAGCTGTAATAAAGATTGCTGAATTCAATCTTGTCTGAATAAATCAGGCACCTGAAACTAAAGAGATTAATGAGAGTAATCCCAATTGGCATTCAAAGAACCTACCTCTGGATGCAGCCATCTACTTTTGGTGGCACTGGCAATGGGAGAGGCTATTAGAAGTTGCCTTAGAGGAAAGTATGAGAAATCCCAGAGTGGATAATTAAAAAATAACTTGGCCATAGGGGAAGTTTCTTCCCATTGTCAATACTTGGCTAATGCTATGAACCATCAGGAGTCGTCTACTTTGTTTAAACACTGAAACTATAGATCTTTTGATTATCCATGTAAATGCCTGTTTCCTTCTTAGGATCCTGCTAAAGTTTTAGCCTTCATGGTGTTGTGGTTTAATTCCAGCCAGTAGCTCAGCCCCACACAGCCTCTTGCTCACTCCTCCCTGGTTGGACAGAAGAGAGAATCAGGAAGGTAGAAGTGAAAAAAGTTGTGTGCTGGGGTTAAAACTGTTCAATAGGTGAAGCAAAAGCCACACACACCAGCAAAGCCAAACAAGGCATTTATCCACTACTTCCTATGGGCAGGCAAACATTCAGTTGGCCCCAGGACAACAGGGCTCCACCACACGGTGACTTGGGAAGACAAACACCATCACATCCCCTCCTTCCCTATTCTTCCCCCAGCTTTATATACTGAGTGTATACTCAGATGCACTGCATTCACTACAGCCTTGGCAAAAGACAGGAGGAATGAACAAGGGAACTGAAGAGCTTAATGAAAGCCTGTTTTTCTAGACTAACAGGATTCCTGATTAGTGATGAAGTAAAGGGGTTTCCAGAAACCCCAACAGGCTGACTTTCTGGAAAACCAGTGTAACTGCTTTCAACATAAATTGAACTTATGGACATGCTATCTTTTAATTTAAAGCTCAAATCAGATTTCTATAAAAATCAGTCAATATACTTGCACATTTCGTGCAGCTAAAATAAATGCTAATGCAATGATGTTTCTAGTCCATGTTTGTCACCTACCCATGTCTTTTAAAGACTAAATAGAAATTACCTATCAGTTTCTATTCACATCCTCTACAAAGAAATATCAAACATACAGCAAAATTAGCAAAAAGAAAGGCAAAACCATTAAAATTAGTTATTGTTGGTTGGAAAAATACATTAAAAAAAATAAAGCAAACTTTAAGTGCAATAGGAGAACCTGAAGCAGTATGCTTGTGTGCTTTAAGCTTCCTCCCTCTTTGTCTTTCAAAATGAACAATCAATTAAAGTGAGAGAAATTTTTTAGCAAGAATTATATACAGGATACTAGAAGATCAGACACAGAATAAAAGATTGAGACACGGAGAGAAGTGCAGTGTAAAAAGATTAAAGTAGACAAAGTTAGAAAGATAATTTGAAAATCATCACCAGAAAAAAATGACATTTAGTGGAATATTCTAGCTCAATCCTATGCAGAATAGCATTTGACCCACATTGTTGTGAGTATTGCTTTAGTAGCTGCATCACATACCAACGTATTTGCTAAGGACTATTTAAGCAGGATCTGTATATACCATCATCTCTAGCCTGGGTGGTACTTGCAGTATTTGTATATCTCTATATTTGATCATTCCCTTTAAATTATGCAGAATGCATGACATCCCATGGATGGATGCAGAATGTGTTTACTACACCACAACTCGATCATTATCTTGGGTGAATGGCCAGAGTGTGTCCCAGAACCTGCTCATTATTATGGGGGCTGCATACCAGTAATTGATCACTCTTCCAATACTGTACAAGAGCTTTTAGGGTGCATGGAGGGGGAATACACTCTGTATGTAGATTCTACATTTATTTTGCTTTGGACAGTGAAGTATACAGAGAGTGAATTGTAAAATGCCCATGCCTTCACTCTTGTGTGTTAGGATAAAGAACTGTTGTTTTGAGACATAAAAATAAAACAAAGCATCCAAGAAGACTGAGCTATGTCATAGCAAAAAGAGTAAATGCTTGGTAGAAAGAATGATAATATTTCTCAAGGAATACCAGTAATGTAGAGAAGAGTAAAACATATCGATACACAAGTTTTTTTTTAAAATGCACAAGCAGAACGGAAAACAGTGTTACTGCTGTGGCTAGAGGCATACAGGCAAAGTGAAAAAAAAAGATTAGGGTGGATGCCAAGGTGGTTGGGTAGTAGTATCTTGGCTACACATTTTACATCAGAGGCATAAGTCAAGTCTATTAGATATGCCACTTAGACAGCATGTTCTAATTCCTAAACTCTGCTCAGAATCTCTCATCTTCTCTTAGGTAAGCCATGGGGTGAATAGGAGTCCCACTCTTGATGACAGAGGTAATGCTGTTGTATCTTGCTAATCATTTTCACGAGATTAGGTTCTACCATTTATTCAGAAATAATTTGTTTACTTTACTTGTTCAGTGTGTTGTTTTTCAGGTGATTTATCCCTGTTACTCAGTTGGCTATTTTTCAGTTTGTGCATTTATTAGTTTTCAATGTGCAGTGCCAAGACTGGCTAGGATGCCATCTTTATAGCATTATTTTTTAATGGGTAGTAATCCCAGTATCAGTAATATGGCAATATATTTATAGACAAAGCAAAACAAGAAACTAAAGTGTAGGGTGACATTCTGTTTGCACTATTACACCAAATCAAGGCAGCAAGCAATGACCAAGAACTTGTCAACCCTTCACTGGCTCTTCATTTGTCATAGCTAATACAAAAGAACATAACAAACAAGTCACTTCTTGCCAGGTTAATTTTTTCCAAGGACAGAACTCCTTCATTAGACCTGTAAATATATTGGCCCAAGAAAAGGCCTTATAGCAGTGCAGCATTGCATTGCCTGGGGGAAGTATTGCTGAAAATAGCTAAAAAGAAAAGTCATTCCACAGTCATCACTTTTCAAGGCCACTTGTTTCTATAGCCGAAATACAGCTGATGAGGAGACTGCCTTTTGGACTAAGCAGGAATCTTACAGAAAGTACAATTAGACAGCTGTTTTAAAAAAGAAAGGAAGCAAGTATACCTTTTATACTGAAACTTGCAACAATTTGCAAAACCAGAAGACAACTAGCATTTTTTGGAGAGTGGAAAGAATCTAAAAACTATGGCTATGGTTAAATGACACACTAAGGCTGGTATTAGAAATCCCGTAAGTGAATTGTAGACAAACTGTGAACACACTGTAAGCACAGGACTAGAAAGTGCAGCTCCCTTTTATCCAGAAAAGAAGTGTAAAGAATGTGCAAATGTTGTACTGTGTTCTAAATACTTCACAGAAAGAAGCCTCAATTATTGAAGCAGGACATGGGTTGTGGAATCGTGAATCCATGAGCTGTGTAATGTTGCAGAAGAAACAGAGACATAGATAGTCCTGTTTGTAAAACCATTTAATTCATGCTTATTATTGCTCGCATGTTTTAGCAGTCACACTTTAAGGTGACCATTCCTTTATCCTAGTAGAGCACACAAACACTCTGCAGCAGATCTGCCAATGTCCCACAGAAGGTGCTGGATATTTGCAGTTTGTATATTTTACTTGACATTTAGGCAGTGATTTAAAATGCTTTTTGTGGCACATATCGGTGGACTAAATGGGTTCTTGGCATAGTTTATACTTGTTTAAGGCCTACCTAATTCATTATAGCTTCTTTGAGATATATGGATGTGTAGTTCAAACCATTTAACTTGAGTCTATTCCCTAGTATTCCTTCTTTAGTGTGTTCTCCGACGATGTTTAAGACTATTTCACAGTTGTCTATCACAAACTAACATTCAATTTTAAGGACTTTTAAAAGCTCTCTAGCTCTCAGAGACGGGCAAAAGCAAAGGTAGGTATGGAGGGGCTATAAGAACTTGGAATGTTTCAGTAAACTAAATTATAGAACTATGCTAATGAATTCATTTCTAATGTGGAGGTTAAATTTCCTCTTTCTGTCCCCAGAGCAAGTTATGTCAGAGACGTGAAGTAGCTCCACAGCTAATGAAAAAAATGTAA
Source organism: Aphelocoma coerulescens (assembly GCF_041296385.1). Taxonomy (NCBI): domain Eukaryota; kingdom Metazoa; phylum Chordata; class Aves; order Passeriformes; family Corvidae; genus Aphelocoma; species Aphelocoma coerulescens. Next base: position 21,797,276 of record NC_091021.1, on the reverse strand, counting down.
AATGATGAGATCAGAAGAATAAGCAATTGCATTTTTGATGTATGAGTTGTCATTTTTAAAAGAAAACATTTTTTAAAGGAAACCATCCCTTTCACTGTTCATGGAGCTTTTTAAAAAACTATATACGTATATATATATATATATATATAAAAACACATTCAGATCATCAAATCTCAAACTGAAGGATTTTTTCATTTTTTCTGTAAGGTATGCCATAAGAGCTTATTAAACCCTTTTGGAAGTATATTTTTATTTCAAACCAGAAAGTTTTCTTATCCTGCTAACTAAAAAACAGAGGACCAAGCAAACCCAAGGGTCAAAAAAATCACAGAATCTGGTAATAAAGTTATAAGCTATTTAAATAGTATTTGCAGACAGCTCTCCAAATTACATACGTATTTATACTCTAAATTAAGCAAAAAAAAAAAAAATCTTATTTTGGTAGTTCTATGTTAAAAAAATCTATAATACTCCAAATATTAAAAACTTAAAAGAACAGACAGCTTCACTAAGATAATATTGCAGCCTTGTAAACCTACTGTAAGTGACAGATCAACATTTTCAAGCAAGGACAAAGTGAATCCATTGGATGAAATACTGCCATCATTACCTATTTTTAGCAGTAATAATAAATACAGTCATTATGATGATGAATAACTAATGAAATGGCAGGCCCGGGAAACAGCATTGTAAAGCTTTCAAGAAATTAGAGTCAGATCCTGGAATTGTAGGTATTACCAGTCTATGTCTTATTTACTTTCAGACTTCAGTAGGACTTTTCAAGTAGTGCAGTCCTGAAGCTCACTGCAAAAAAAAGGTAACAAGATAGAAAAAGAAACACAATACAGTAGACATCATACCACATTATAATCCAGCCTAAAGAATATAGAACATGGAGAACATATAATTCTTGCTTGGAGGAATTGTCACAGTCCCTACTGTTTTATTATTACACAGAACTAAAATATGTTCCACAGTTAGAAACACTTTTAAATAATGCTCTAAGAGATGGGAGCCCTGCACCACCCCACCCCCTCCCTCTCCAGTATTTGCTAAATTCTATTTATATTTTTAATCAGACATTAGGTAGATACCATAAAATTTGATAAATGGAACATACTTTGCACTGATTAAATGATCAACAAAATGGAATTAATATGCTTTCATTTACTATGTCAGCACAATGACTAAAAGCATTGAGGATATTATCTTATTCCTACATAAAAACAACATTTCAACTGGTTCCAAATGTTGAGGAATTTTTTAAAAGTTGCTCTCCAGACATGGACTATTCTGGAGACACAGTGAAGATCTGGAAACTTTTTGAGATACATCCTTCCACCTCTTTTGTGGTTTCTTAGCTTTCTAATTTTCTTTAAATACATGCTTGAATATCTGAAAGATATCAGAATATTTACCTCAATCATAGATACCTGATTTTTAAGAGAAGATGAAATAGAGAATCAAGACAAATCATTTAAGTGTTCAAAGTCTTAGCAATATGTTCATCTTTAAACTAGGATTTTGTAAATTACCTGTTTTCAAGAGATCTGCTTCCAAATCTTTTTTTCATAGGAGACATTTCATTATCCAGTCAGGTTTAAAGTTAATTCCTGGTTCTAACACCATTCACTTTTTTCAGACTTTGTTTGAACAGCAAGCTGTAACAGTATTTATGAGTTCTCTCACCTTAGGAGTGCATACAATAGCAATTCGTTGGACAGTGAAACGTTAAAGATGGTCTGTTTCTTCTACTGAACATGTAAGGGGAGTGATTTAATTAGAATACTTCTGAAAAAATAGGTGTTATTAAAATTTGAAAATATTACATGGATCTCTCTAAATAGAGCTAATTTAGACAAATAAATGAACAGAACATTTAGAATTTTTAGACATCAATTTTTATTTCATAATTTATGGGTTAGTATATAATTGCTCCATTAATTTTCTGTTTGCTGTCTCTATCTATCCCTTAAATGGAAATGCTTGGAGTAGCATATATCTCAATATGTTAACCTGGAGTATAAATGAATGTCATCTTGGACCTAATACCATTATCTAATACACTGTATACATTTAGCAAGTTTCAATGGTGTCACTGCCTTTTCCCAAACATAATCATTAATCTGAATGGCATCCCTCCAAACTTAGCTTGTTTTTAAACAATCGTATTTCACATGTACCTTCAAGCCTGAATCATGTAAACATTAATAGTCACAAGTTTGCTTGCCTTTTGCACTTAGGCAGCTCTCAGATAGGTGGGAAGGTGGGTAGGAGGTGGGTAAATCTGACCATCTCCCAAGAAGTGGTATTTTCTTAGTCAGTCAAATGTAGTACAGATGCTTTCATCTCACTCTAAAATCAAGGTCAAGAAGATTAAGAGTAATGTGATACCCTTTTGCTAGGAAGGTCTGTATTTCTGATCCAGACAGAATATTAAAGACATTTTGTGCTATGCAGCTGGTAGAAAGGCACTCAGAAAACTTTTATAGCCAGTGGTGGCAAGATTCCTTGCCTATGGAAGATCTTGCAAAGATGGGTGGACTCTGTAGGATGTCAAGGAGAAAAATAACATCTTTAGGGCTGTCCTCATTTTAACGACAGAGTTTTTAACTTCTTGGACCTTCTTGGACCTCTGAAGAGCTTTAAATGGACACTTGGGAGCAGCCAGCCTCAGAATAAACCAGTTTACTAGACTCCTTGCCAGGTGCTGCATTATATGTTCACACATCTAGCACAGGATCTAATTTCAGTTTCTAATATTGGAAATTATATAGGAGTAGATGGCATGTATGTTCCACAAGCAATGAAATGTTAATAGGGCAGTCACAGAAACATGGATGTGTTTTAGCATATTTTACTTTTAATGCCTTCCTAACTATGAAAACATAAGCCATGAATTTACATCAAACAAAATAACAATGCATTTTTCTTAACATGTAGTTAGATAAGACAAATACATCTAGATGTTGCATTCAGCCTTGTCTGTGCATAAGAGAAACATTATGTATTCAGAGGGAACATTGAATGAAACAATCCCAAATTGCTAAATAACTTTCAAAGAAATAGTTGTTTTGTTCCATCAAAGTGTGAATGGAGATAGCTTGAAGAATGTCACAGAGAAACAAGGGCTAATATAAATCACAATGAAAGTGAACTGAGAAAGAAAATATCTAAAAGGACAGAATGGAGAATTCCTATTTGAATGATTAGTTAGGATTTGGAATTTTTCATTATTTCTGTAATTGTTTTCTTATTCTTGAATGATAATCATCTGAGACTAGTTGAGATTATTATTTCCCTTTTTCCTTTCTACTTCATCTACACTGAATGCAAATCTCAAAACGAAAATGCCATAGTACCCACAGGGTTAAAATAAATTATTTATATTCTCCTTTTTTCTTTCTGTGGATTATATCTTCCCTGAGGTGAATTTCTCACAAAGGTTCTAATTTGGGGCTACAGAAGTTTTGTCCCAAGCATGCATGATCTTTTATATCCTAAACTCATATTGTATCAGGTAGAATGAAATCAATTGAATGTGTAAATTCCTTAAATAATAGCAAATAGAGCAAATTGAATTTCAAAGGGAAAAAAACGGTGAACCTGAAAAGCTGTGGTACGAAGGTCATCAGCAGAATTAACAAAAAAGTCTGGCAAAGTTACAGTTAGGCAGTCAGTAATACTCTATTGATCAGACTTTCTCAATCAATGATGCTGTGCCTGGATTATTGATGCAAAGGTATTAAACAAAATTTTATTTCAGCTAACTTGTTGGCTCAGATGTCAACTGAAAGTCATTTCCCCAGTCAATCAAAGGTATGATAAATCTGAGCAGAGTTAGTTCTTCAACGCCTTTGTATATCTTCTAGTTTCCAAATATATAATGAGCTTTGAATTAGCAATATTTAAAAGAATATTTTAACTGGGAAGAGTGAAGACACAGCATTTACATAAAAACACAGAGAACCAAAGCACAGACTAAGTAGGGAACAGGAAGAAAGAGATACTTCATATGACAAGGGAAATTGGCAAGTTACATCAGATAATATCAAAATTCAAATCTGTATCTACAGGTGGCTTATAAAAAAAAAATTATTTCCTCTTAATGTTGACTTGTTTATGTCACAGAGTCCTCCACTCACAGGACAGTCTCTGCTAAAGAAAGACTAATAGCAATGCAGGTGCTTACCGCAGAATAAAGGAAAGCCCTTGAGCACCCATCCATCCTGCAGCTGGATTTGTTGCTGCTAGTAGGCTTCCAAAAGGATGCATATCAGTAAACATAGCATACAGTCTGGAAAGGGAAGGAATATATAGTCTAGGACAATGCATAAGTTCATTTTAATTCACATGTTCATCACAAGGTATGTTCATCACAGCGGTGCCAAAATCTAGTGCCAATGCCTCTGAGATTTGGGTTTCACTGAAGCTCCTTGTTTCACAATCTTGTGTTCAACATGATTCTAAAAATGAACTTACACGAAAATTAACAAATATGTATCTCGAGGAAAGCCAGAGATAGAGGTGCACTTGCAACATAGTTGCTCTATTTGATTTATCTTTAGTCACAATCGACAAAACCATTAGCTATAGTCAACTAAAAAGAGCTAAAGAGAGTACTAAGAAAGTGTGTGTGTTTTTGCAGGGTTTTAGGGTTTGTTAGCTTATGAAAGATGTAATTGACTTCAACGACCTTAAACCAAACTCAATGTAATATAAGGATCAAAAGAACTCTTTTATCAAAGAGAATACAACAAAGTTTTATTTTATACTCTTTTTTTCTTTTATTTTCAAAGAGAACAGATTTAGAGTATGTAAACTATATTGGACAGAATTCAGAAATATTGCATTGCAAAGAAAAATTTACATCCTAAAAAATAAAATTTGCTTATAAAGGAAAAAAAAATAGAAAGATAAAAGGCTTTAAGGAATTGGGAAAGAAAAAGAATATTAAAAGGAAAATATAAGAAAAAGACACTTGAGAAATCATTTGATAATATTTTCAGTCAACTGAAGTGTGATACATTTCTGTGAGTTCTCTAAGAATTCTATTTTGCATGGTAAAATCCTAAAGAGCTTTTTAGGGAAAAAAAGTATATTTACATGCATTGAAACCAATTAATGAGAACCTACTTTGATCCTGCTTTTTTTGCAATACTATTCTTCCTTTCTCTCCCATAAACTTACACATAATAGGACCTGGGAGCAAAAATTTAGCTACAACAATTAAAAAATTACATCAGCACGCAAAGATGTGCCATAAATTAATTTAGATTTCATTGAATTCTTTAGGGGTGAAGTCCTCTATTTTTAATTAAATGCTTCTGTGTTGTCAATTTTTTTAAAAATAGACAACAGGAAAGACTGAAAACTCTTCAGTTTTCACGACTGCTGTGTCAAGAAAAAAATCAAAACCAATATCAAGTCTGTAACTATAACTTGAGCAGAGAATTGAAGTCGAATACAGAGATACCTATATAGGTTGTGTCCGATTCAGAGTTGAAGTAGATTTTTTCCTATCTGGGTATTTGATCACACCAACCTCTTTTATGAATCCATCCCCTAATTCCTACTTCATTACATGCAGTTGTCAATCTTAAGGGTTTTTTTTTCTTCCCCCTGTAGAGATACAGGCTTCCTCTCATCAGCCCATGATTCAAGTCTACCCTTCTCAGAACTTCCTCCTGATCCCCAGTTCCAGGTCTTGCTTTATAGGCCTGCATCCACAAGGATTCCTAGAAACACCTCCAACCCCCTCAGCAGCTGGGATGTGGTGATCATAATACCATTATCAGTCTACCAGTTTTCACTCAACGTCTTTGTTTTTCCTCTTGACTTGGAAACATATATGATTCCTCTTTTGATCATTTTTTGTACGTTATCTTGTTTGTACAGCACCTGCCATAATGAATTACAGGCTTGTAATCAACCTATCAGAAAAAATGATAACACAAATAATAAGTGTATATAGACTGTTCCACTTAGAGCTGCCTTTTTTTGGCCTTCATGCATGAGTGAGTAGCCAAGTAGATTGAGTGTTACTAAATTGATCCCACTTTTGATGATAGTTACTATTCTCTATAACTAACTACTATAGTAGTTACTATTCTCTAACTTTGGATCCAAAGAAAACCCAATTGGGTAGTCAGAAGTAGTAAAATATCCAGTAAAGACATTATCAAGACTATAAACTACAATGCTAAGGATCCAATTATTATTTTTATAATTTCCAGTTGCCTCCCAGGTAGTATGACCCCTTCATTTTTCAGAACTAAATATGGTTCTTATTCCCTGTGGGTCTTGTTCTCTACCCTCTACTGTGCTCTTACTGCTACAAAATTTTAGGGATCATTGTGGCAACTGAATATCCAAACTTTTTCGTCTTTTTTGTTAAAATTATGATTTTAAATCTGTTCTTGTTGTCATCCTATTGGCTTCTTCTTCTACTACTATGAAAAATATTTATTTAATATAAACAGTGTTTTGCTCTCCCTGTTTTCGATTACTGGTTCCTTTCCTCATTCCCACCACTAGTTTTTCAGTAAATATTCTCCCTCCACTGTTCTGTTGGATCACTGAAATTTACATTGGGTAGACATGAATAATCAAACAACCCTCACCCAAAGATTTTTTTCATGTTTTGTGTCTTAGCCTTCATAACTCTGACAAATGTCTCACAGGAGAAAAAGGACCTTGTTTTTCCTCTGTTTAGTTTTTTTTCTTTCTTAAATAAGAGTTAGAAAACGGATTCTTTGCTGATCAAAACACGTGTAAGTACTCTTTTGTGTGCTTAAACAGTATTTAAGCACTGACAGCTTCTCTACTACTGCTACTTGCAGCTTTCTTCCAGTGGTAATTACATTGTTGCTATGTTTTTTCACCTTTACACAGTTGTAAATTTGAAGTAACTTCAGTGAAGCATAGAATGAGACTTGGGGGAAAAAAAAATCTGTGTAGTGTATATCTGTTTGCGATTAACCATCATGTTTCCATATGTTGTAGTCCTGCTTGAAAATTCAAGCAGTCTAGGGAAATCCGATCAGCACTGTAATTATGGCCTGCTTGAATCAAGTCAGTCAAATAATGTCAAAAACAATTATTTTCTTTTCCAAAGGGCACAACAAGTTTGGGAATACACAAGAGAAAATGCAGATCTCAATATGTTAACAGTTTATCAACCAATCTTGGGGTATTCATTCCTTGATTCTTGTAAAACGAACGATCATGAGACTTGAAAATTTATTGATGCATTTTCATTAGTGTCATTGTTGTCCTTTTTTTAATATAGGGCTTACACTATTATATGATGCTTTGCTATAGATCACCTTTCTAATTTGGTCCACTGACTGAAAGAAAAGTTAAGAATAAGGAGAAATGGGTTGTGTTATTAAAATACTGCAATTTTCAGAGGCACCAAGTTTGATGGGATTTTAAAGTGTTTGGTATTAAAAAAAAAAAAAAAAAAATCAAAATATCCATGGGGTTTGAACTAAAGGTTACTTACTGTCCAGGAAATAATTAAACCTGTTTGTTTCTATATGCCTGGGATCAGACACTCAATCAGATGCCAGATTGTCAGACAACTAACTATGAATATTTTTTGCCTAGTGCATTCTGTTCCCTTGTCATTTGGAAGTGATATTTTCTGAAGAAGTTAGGAGTTTTTAACCTGAGCAAGACTTACAGAAGTGAACCAAGAATAAATCAAGATGCTAAATATTCCTTTAACAAACATGGCATAGTTCTACAAACGTCTTCAGAGATTAAGTATTAAACACAGAATAATTTCTTAATACAATATTTCCATTGAATCCACATTCACATACTTTTCCTACTGAAAATTCTTAGATATTCTGAAGAAAATGTTAATGAAAACTTGGGGGATTAAGATTCCTTTTTGCAAAATCATCAGCAGTCTTGATAACAGTACTAAAGTGAAACTCCTGAATCTGATGTTCACTGCAGCAGCTTTCAGATAAAATAGAGCTAACAGGATGCTGAAGGCAGACCTATACAGTGTGTTAATAGCAAACCTAACAGGGTAAATCTCATTTTATGATTTCATATTTTTAATACAATCTGTTGCCCTGTATTAATTCAGATTATAATTTAGCAAACTAATTTTCATAAAAAATGCAATTGAGATCATGATTAACAAGAAGAAAAATCAAGAGTACTTTCTGTTGGCTATTACATTTTTTTATATATAAGAAAGTCTTTTGAGAGAAGGAGGACACTGTTAAACATTACCATACTTTTCAGTATTTACAATAAAGTGAAGGAAGTCATCTGCTGTTGTTTGATTGCTAGAACTTCTTCATCGAAGAAAAGGATAAGGAATACCAAATTAAGTAACTAAAATAATGTTTCTTATTTTCACCTCTGAGACCCGTCATAGATCTATGCTACCTCTGTTCTGTCTTAATATATCATTTTTGACTTCTTGTTTTAAGAATCACACTGATTCTGTTTGCTTTTCCCCAAACTATCTTTATGACACCCCAGTTGAAACACTTTAATCTAAAACCAGCAAAAGTTCTGATTCCTGATATTACTCAAGAAATTATAACTTAATGCTTCCTCGAAGATGTTAAATCGAGTTAGATATAGTTTACTTTAAAAATTGAATGCAAGATTTTACAGTATGTGTGAATAGATATATATGTTTACAGAGGAGAATGTGGTATATTTCAAAATGTAAACATATTTATTTCAGTGTAAGTTTTCATATACATGTATCAATATGTATGCTTATATACACCAATGCATATTTAAGTGATTTTCTGTTATACTAAGCTACCACCTTTAGCCATAGCTTGTCATCTTAGTCTGTAAAATCTTTGGAATAAAGACTTTCTCCTATATGCTTATGCATTTCTCTGGGCAATTAGACCATGACCCTTTACAGAGATCACTGAGCATTACTACTATCAGAAAAAAAGTATTTTTTCAATGCATTTTTGCCTTAAATCACTCATTTGTTTCCAGGAATTTATGTGCATTTAATAGTTCCATTCTACACATAAAATTGGATATAGATGTTTTAGAATGTTTATGTACTGCACATTCGTACATATTATTCTACCAGCACAGAAACATTTGCTGTCTCTGGTACAACTACATACATACATGATACAAGGGCATTATTGTACCTGTAAGGTCAGATATTCAGATTTTCTTGCCTTGAAAACGGTTGCTTTTAGAGCCAGCTGTCATAGAAACATTTGTTTATCTTGAGAAAATTGGCAAAAGGAAAAATCAATGTACAAAATTTTGTAAATTCTAGAGATAGAGTGAAAGACATTGTAGCATCACGTGGTGACCATAAGGATCTCATTAAAGCTGTCATCTGACAAGCTTCTGCAGTCATGCTCTACTCATTTAAACTTTATACAAGATAAATGTCTTATTCTATTCCAGAAAATGCTGCTCTGAAAGTTGGGTGACAATACTGAAGACTACCACATCATTATATGGCACATTCCCAGTGGAATGTAAATAGTTGTAATAGAATCTATTATTAAATACTCACTTAACTATTTAATTACTTGATTCATGTTTTGACATATTTCTTAGCATGTAACTTTTGTGAAGAAAGAGCTATGCATTTGTGATCCTGCTGAAACCTTACAGGAAAGTCATAGACAGAACTATCTGTGGCTGTCTCTTAGCCTATATTCAGACTGCCATTTTCTAAGGAGAAATTTAGAATAATTTCATTATTTCTTTTAAGTTTCATTACTAACGATGAATGGTCCAAGTAATCATGACTGTTTACTGACAATGATGAATGTCTCTGTCATTTCAAAAAGCTTTTGTATTATTGACCAGGAGATCACATTGATTCTTAAATATAAGGTCAGTTTAACTGCATCCTATAAAGCACTAAAAATCCTAAAAATGTGATAAGAAAAGTATTTGCTTAATGAACAGTAACATATAAAACATAAAAAGCAAATATTCTACCTATTCAGTTCAGAGTACCTGCATATTATAATGACTATGGATTGCCCACCTTTGGGCCTACAATAGTGTTTCCTATTGTCACACTAGAAAACGAAATCAAGCCTTCTGGGAAAGACTGGTGAGACTGAGTGCATTCTTTGTGTATGATTTGCAAAAAAAGAAGTGAAATCCCATGTTCAAGACATTACCTGATCTTTTGGAAGAGTCATAGAGTATCTCTGCTGCAAAATTTTAGAGTTCATCTTAAGAGTCAATCAAGGAAAGAAGAATTTGCTCCAGGCCACTGGTAAGTGTGGAGAGAAAAGAGAAAAGAGAAAAGAGGAAAGAGGAAAGAGAAAAGAGAAAAGAGAAAAAAGAGGAAAGAGAAAAGAGAAAAAAGAGAAAAGAGAAAAGAGAAAAGAGAAAAGAGAAAAGAGAAAAGAGAAAAGAGAAGAGGAGAAGAGGTAACATACTAAGAAAAACCTTCTAAAATGTGCAGTAAGATTCAGACAGTGCCTTAATTTTTGTTAGAAGCTTTATGGTTAGAGCACACTCTGACATTAAAAATGAATAACAATAAAACATAAAGCCATTTCCTTATTGCTGGCATTTATGTAAAACCACTTACAACCATTCAAAATATTAATATCCTTTCCTACCTAGCAATTAATGCTGCTCTATGGATTCAGTACTCCATGCACTAGAAAGCAGCATTGCCACAGTGCACAGTGACCCACTGTACTTAATTACATAACAAAGTTCTCGACTTTAAGTCATAGAAATGAAAAGTCAGGGTTAGGTTTCACAGTAAAATCAAGTCAAAATCCATAAACTATTTCAATGTGTGTATCATGTACACTAGAGAGCAATTTGGAGAGTCAGAGACACGTTTTTTGAAATTATGCCATGCTGATTTTTACTACTCACTTTTACTAAGTAGATTATTAGTAGCAAAATTGTTATGCAAGTTTGGAAAAAACGGACACAATAAGCATGTGCTCTTAATTGTCTGCAGTGAGGAATACGTATACACTGGTTTTGTTTTCCTGTGTGCTACTTTACTGACCTTTAGGCCTCAGTCCCTCATTTGACTTGCACAGGGATAGTTTCTTAGGAAGATCAGTGGACAATTATGCTGTCAAAGAATAACCAAGTAAGTAGAGTGCCTTCCTCTTTAAGCTTTTTCACAAAATTGAATCCAAGATTAGCCTTGGCTTTATTGCCAAGCATGCCGAATAGAGCCATTATGGGTAGTGTGCCAGCCCAGATTCCTCTGAGTTTAAATTTAACTGCATTTTTCCAGCAGAAACCCAAAGCTTCAGTATCCTAGTAGAGTAATGGAACTAAGACACTGTAATGTTGCAAAACACCAGAGTGTTGGCTTTAAGTGTCAGAGTTATACTAATTGTTGTTTGAGTAAATTTCAGCTGTTATGAGCAGAGGCAAACTAAAGAAAACTTGGTCTTTATTTTAACAATGTTTGGAGTTATGCCTTGTAGCCAAATTCTGCCTCCAGTTCCATAGACACAGATGTACCTTGATTCAGGGGTGGAATTTGGGCCACTATTTTTATGGAATTTTTTCAAACAGAGTTTCACATGACTCGGTCAATACAATGGTTTAGTCATTCCACTCGACCTTCCTGCTTTATTCTGTCATGAACTCCAGTCCATGATTTACAAGAGGTATTACCATGTATCGCATTAGAAAACTTTTAATCGGCAAGTCTTGGCTTTGTTTAAAGACAGCTGGAAAATGAACCCTCTCTAAACCTGGCCACTTCCATTGTTTGAGCCCCACACTTTATAAGGTAAAATCTTTCTTAACACAGGCATTTCAGCTGACTCAGTTCCAACTGCATAATGTAATTCAGACTCCATGGATAACAAATGAGTGATATCCACATGAAACAGGACAAGAACAAAAGATCCAGACTCATTCTATCAACATGACAAACAAGCAGTTTAAACCAGTTTTCTTAAACAGTTTTGATTACTTTATCATCTGATAGGGACAGTCCTGTTGAAGAACATCCATTTCTAACACAGCACATTGAATTAATCCATTTTAATTTGTCTTGAGGAGATTAACCAGAAATATTTCCAAGTTTTACTATCAGTCAAACTTCCTCTTCTAAAATTGTCATAAAAAATTAGTCTTGTCATTGGAGGCTCAGCCATACTGAGTACATGTCGTGCTGTATCTGCTCATGGATTGGTCAAACATTCACTTAATGTTTCACTCAGCAAGCACAGGCAGAAGCTTCAGATCCAGAATACAGCCTCTAGAGAGTGGAAGACTTCATGCTTACACCCAAGGATGTATTCTGGTTTTAACTGTCCAGAAATATTTCCACTGTGTTTCTTAGAGTTCTGCATGAATTTTTTGCATCATTCCACTGAGACACACACACTCTGCATTTGATGTTACAAAGTGCTTTTCTTACACACTGTAGCATCTTGTTCCCTAAGAATAGCTATGTCTGCACTCATTTTCTGAACAGTTTAGAAGTTTGCTTTTGTTATTATTCTACCAGGTATATCTCAAATATCTGTATTTCAGAAAATATTTAAAAATAAATAAATTTCTCACAAAAAAGTACTAGGTACTTCACATTGTATAAAATTACTACTGATGGTAAATTACTATGAGTAGTACCAGTTTTCATTTACTGACTCCTGAAGCAGCTGCTGATTCTAGCACTGTCCATCCCTGCAGTGGTGCTACAGGTGCTTCAGCAGTGACCAAATGATTCTCATGTCTTTTTTTAAATAACCTTGCCTGCAGAGATCCTGGAATTACTGTTTGAAGACCCCAAAGCAAACAATTATTCTCAAGAGACAGTTCTGATATAGGATATAATGTTTCAACATAACCTCTGACAAATGGTTGATGTGAAATAAAGTACATTGGAGAGCTGGGGGGGACATTTTCTCCTTGGCCATTGGCCATACTGTAGAATTTAAAGCTAGAAATTAACAAATCCAAAATATATTTTTTTTTACTTTCTGCCTGTAATAAAAAAATACATTGATTATGAGAATGATAAAATTATTATGTAAAATCTTATTGTAATAACTGTCACTAATAACTTTCTACCCTGCTTTTCAGAGCACTCGTATCCCTGAAAATGATATTAGAACTGCAACAGTTTTGTGGTGTCTGGGTGCATCAAAAGTATCGCCTGGAGAACTGCCAGTTACTTAAAGCATATTGGTCCCAAGCATGTACCCAAATTAATGCCACATTCAAGGCTTCAAACTTGCTACTTTCCATCTGGCTTTCCTTGCTTCTGAGAAACCCATCTCTATGGGGGAAGGAGGAAAAACATTGGATAATTGCAAGTTTATCTGTGTTACTGTTACTTGGTAAAAAAAGTTCTGATGGTGATCAAACTCTTTGAAAATTTAAAATTAAAGTATCAAACTACTGATTATGAACTTCAGATCTACAGTCTATAAGTTTGCTCCTCTGCAGATCTGTAAATCTCTAAAAAATGCATTAATTTATATAGTGGTAAAATGCAAACTAACAAATAGAAAGTGCAGAACACATGAAAGATCAGCAAGATGGCAAAAACCCAACTTAATAAAGAACTTAAATATCTAATATCTGAGTGATGTAAATGCCCAGCCCTAAGTTAAATCACACTGAGGCCTACTTTGGCAAAAAAAAAAAAACCAACAAAGTAGAGTGAGAGTATAAGACATATAGAGAAAAACAAAAGAAACAAAAGGTTACAAGGGAAAAATCATGTTAGCATTAGGAAGCAATTTCAGATGAATACATGAAGACTAAGTATTGCTGTTTATTCTGATGCTATCATGGTAGTAGCATCACAAAAAAATAGAATCAGGATCATGTATTCTACTTAGAATAAAACAACACGAGTACTGAACTGCAGAAAAATTGAATCCCCCCCACTAACTCAACACAGTCTTATTCAGTTCACCAAAAGAATATATTCCAAACAAAATTAACTTGTATGACATTGAAATTAAAATGATACTTGAGATTTGATCCCACTGAAAATAAGAAACATTTAGGAACAGTTGTGAAACACTTTCACTAATTCTCTCAAATAAATGTTGCATTAATTTTGGCGAAGATGATGTTGCATTTACAACTGGAAGAGCAGTACATAACATGTCAGTCACTTTTTAGACTATGATCTTTGGGTAAAACAGGGCATTTCCCACCTCGTAGAAGCTGACACAATCTGGCACGTATGGGATGGGTTTATATAACTTTTTTTTTTCTTGCCTAATTTAGCCTGGTTTAAAACAGTATTGAAGCTTTTTCCTGTCTCTGTCATCTCACAGCTTCATGAAGCTCTCCCTATGTAATTTTTGGTATGCTGCACTAGGAACTATTGCTCCATCACCTAAATTTGGAACAGATATTCTATTGTTGCTCATTCTTTCTATAGCACCTTTCTTGGAAAGAGAACATCACAGGAATGGGATTGCAATTTGCTCACAGTTCCAAATAATCCTTTTCACAGTTTGTGGAAAAGGTTGTATGGCAATGAAATTGAGATGCACGTATCAGTATGTTCTCCCAACAAAACCCTTTCCCAATATTTACTGAACAGAAGGCAATTTTCCTATGGTATTAATGTAATGCCAAGAAATCTTTTCCCATGGATAAATATTTGATCACTTTCCAACGGTAGAGTAGCAAGATGTTTCTATTCCTCTCCAATATCTGAGAGGAATACTACAACCTATCATATTTCTTCAATTCTCGTCCATCATCTTCTAAGATACCATGGAATAACCAGGGTATGGCTGCCTCTCTTAGGAACATACCAGTGTTATTAAACCCCTATGAATTTTGTTTAAAATTTCCCTTTACATACAGGGCTAAGCTACGCAAATTCCTTATAGAAGATACTTCCTTTCAAAAGGAATTTGATGTGTGACTTAGACTCAAGGTGAATAACCTCATGGAGTATTACATGAAGTACTCAAAACAGAAATAAATAAATAAATAAATGCAAAACAAAAAAACAAACCAAACCAACAAACAAAAACCATTAAAAAAACCCACCAAAAACCCAAAGAAACACAACCCCCCCAAAAAATTCCAAAATCAAACCAAGCAACCAACAAAAACAAACTCCCAATACAAAAACAGTGCCCAGGAGTCAATATAAGGAATAACAGAAGACCAGGCTGTAAGTACACTGACAAGTCTGGATCAGGAAATACTACAGGGGAGTATTTCACCCTAATGTGCCAATCTTTTGTTGTGCAATGCCCATAGGGGTGTATTCTGCCACCATTACTCATGTCAAGTAATCTATTATGCTAGGAGGTGTTCCTACTGAATTCAATGTCAGTTGATTTCATCCTACCTAGTCATAGGTAGGAAATTCTCCAGCATCAGAAATTGCAGCTGATAGATGTTCTTGGCTCAGCTTAAGGTATCTGTAGGTGCTCAACCCATGATAAGTAAATGCCAAATATATATATATATATCACAGTTGTACTTTTGATACTAGTACTGATTGCAGTACTATTTTTGAAGTATATTTCTCAGTCTAAATAAATCTGGCTCTTAGAAATTACGGGAATATTAAAGCTTAAATGGCGAAGTGTGTGCTTATACTGAAAATCTCTCATGTATACTACCAGTAAAAAAAAACAAAGCCAAGGTAACTACCTAGAAAAAGAAGTCCGAGGTCCCCATCCAGAAAATCTGAACACTGTTGCCTAAAAAGGACTGAAGAATATCTGTCCTATTCATACATCTGGAGTCCAACACTTGCATACATTATTTATATATGGCTTAGTAGTTTTTAGTATAATTTTACTGAAGTGTTCTTGTTGGGATTTTTTTCACATTTTAAAAATTGAAATATGTAAGCAAGCTTTAGTCATCTAATAATATTCTGTTGCTTTTCCCAGTAGAATTATCATTCATCGAGCAACATTAGCAGTGCCATATCAGGTTGAACAATGGTCATGTGGGGAGGAAAACCTCAACCATGAGAAGGAAAGCTGCAGAGGCAATATCCAGACATCAGGGGTTCCACGACAGGGCAACTGAATTAAATTGTAAAGAAAACCAAAGCTTTGGAAGAGATATCCTTATGGGAATTGATGTCAAAAAGTCACTGTTCTTGCAGCCATGTAGTCAAATAGGCTTATCACAGCAGGTAAAGCTCTTCCAAAGGCATACGAGTTATCATAATTCTGCTCTTTTCCCCTTGGAAGGTGAGTTATTCTTGATGAAATTGCTTCGGTTTCAAATAAAATAAAAAAATCAGTCCAAGATTGTTTCAGAGTTTATAGAGCACTTTCTTAAATGCATCTCACATACTAGTAAGGTAGACGTGGAGTTGTTTTACTGCTACAATTTCAGGGGTTCTGAATTAGCATAAAGGGTTGGAATTATTCAAAGATGGAAGTTAACATTAGTGCTGGAGCCTAATTAAGCTTACCTAAGCAGTTATACTCTCATTTTGCTTTTAGCATGGGAGAAACAGGATGCTTTGTTGTGTAATTAAGAACAGTAGGCCACTACACAATGTTGGCAAAGCTGTTTTCCATTGTAAGAACTGCACAATGTCCTCTACTGCACAACATTAATTGTTAGATGGAAGAGTCGTATTTTGAATAGTGTAAGTGGTTTTGCATCAATGCTAGCAATCAGGCAATAATTTTATGCCTTATCACTATACATTTTTAATAATCCTGGGACTCCTGTCTGTCAATAAAGGATAATCTGTAATTGAGCTGAAAAAATATCTAGACCTTGCTATCTTTTCATGTGTTTTTATCTTCCAGGTAAACAGAATCTTTTAAACGGTGTTGTCTTTATTAATTCATTAAAATTTTGGTTTCGCAATAATGCCAGTCCTGAGACTAAAAAGTTAGAAGATTTGCACAAATAGGTATTTTTTCCTCTTTTTCTGAATTTTCAGTTATTCTTGCCTGATATTTTCAAGCTGTTCTCCACAGCTATGAAAGCTAGAAACATGCACATTTTAAAATGAAAGGTGAGAGTCTCTTGTTATCGCTTGTGTCCAGCAGCTGGTGCTTCAAGTACAGCATTAAATAGTGCAAGACTTACGATAAAGCAGCAAGAGCTGGGTTTGTTTGGGAATATGGGTTATTGGTAGAGAATAACGCTCAGCGTTGGCTAAAAAGAGATGTTTAGTGTGGGATGGGATTTGGTTTCTGTGAGTGTTTTCTAAAGCTGCTCTAAGGAGCTTGACAATGTCTGTTTCCAAATGATTTTTGTTGTTGTTAAAGCAAAAAGGCTACAACAGAAAGGAAAAACTGACTTTCTTAACAATTCTGTCAAAGGCATAGAATCAACCTCCTAGCACACTAAAAAGAAGAATATTTTGTTTTCCTCTTTTGCTTTTTCATTAGGTGTTTATTAGCTATTTGCAACAACAGAAAGTAGAAGTGGTTGGGAAAAACTTTCAATTTCATTTTTTAAGCCTGGCTGAGTTTGCCTCTCTATGGGCACTGCAAATTGTGAATTACAGGGGGACAGGGCAGAGTCAGTCTGCCAGGTCTACAAGGTAACATTTTGTGCTTATCAGAAGGCCAAAACAGAGCATGAGAGTAGTTTCAATTACAGTACACTGAAAGATGTATTTCCTAGCAAAATAACCTCAGGCATAAGAAGAGGAAAAAACCCCCTTCCTTGGGCCATTTTCTAACTCTCCTTACCTTGCAGTTACTGGTGAGTGTCTGGGGATTGTCTAGGAATTTGTACTAAAATTAACTTGCTTGCTAATTTCTGTGTTCTGTTTGCCTGTGCTCATGGGGAATGCCATTTCATCTGGACAAGGATGGGAAAAAAGAATGGTTAACCTTGCCTCCAATTGTGCTACTTAAAAGGTCAAATTTGTCAGTGAAGTTTAACACTAACCTTGGCTTTTAAGCTGTATCCATCCCTGTTCCCACCAATTCCTTCTTTCCTTTGACCTGACTTCAAATGTTTTTTGCAAAAATATTTTATCAAGTGTCAAAGATAAGCAGGTAACATCTGACTACTAGATGATCATTTGAGGTGTGCTATTCACTCTTGGACTCCAATATTTAATTTTCTTTTCCTGTACATCTTCATTCAGCAAAATACACTTAATGTAATCTTAGAGATATGTATAGTCTCTGAGAAATAAAGAAGAATGACTTGTCTGCTTAAAGTTAGACATGCTTTTGAGCATTTTTCTGAACCGTGCCCTAAAATGAATTTGAAAAAAAGCAAAAGTAGATCCAGTATTCCTCATTTTATACCTTCAATTTCTTGCCTACAGTCATTCATTGAGGGAAAATTGTAGGAGCATTTAAAAGCAGTTTAAAGTTCTAGATGGCTGACTCATAGGCACAATTTAGTTTGTTATTTTGTTTTTTTTACTGTCAGGATTCAGTCATGGACATCCACTAGGGATAAGAATCCTTTCTTAAAGTTTGGTATGGTCTTTAGTTATACAAAAGCAACATCTTAATCATCTTGGAAAATCTCTGCTTCAAAAGGAGTGATTTTCCCCAATATTAAACAGAATATATCACTTATGGTTATCAGAAATGCTAAATTGACTTTAAAATAAATATCATCTAGAATTTGGAAGAACCCAATTTACAATTGCTTTAGTCAAATATTTTGACCAACTCCCTTTTATCAACAGGAGTGAGCTGTGCTGTACTGGTCTATGAAATCTACAGATACTGTCACCTTTCAGTCCAGATTGGACAAGACAACCCTGAAGAGTGCTAATTCAAAATCCCTCTCTCTCTTTTTTCCCCTCTTTTAAA
This sequence comes from Aphelocoma coerulescens, assembly GCF_041296385.1. Taxonomy (NCBI): domain Eukaryota; kingdom Metazoa; phylum Chordata; class Aves; order Passeriformes; family Corvidae; genus Aphelocoma; species Aphelocoma coerulescens. The sequence continues at coordinate 21,778,548 of NC_091021.1, read as the reverse complement.
TTTTTTTCTTTTCTCTTTTTTTTGTACAAAAAGGTACACTGACACCATTTCATATGTTCATCTAGAAAAATGCATAAATTTATTTTCTTTTTAAATCTATCTAATTTGCTGCCCACATTCTTATTAAACACGAACTACTCCATACAACTCTGCCAGGAGCAAAATAGCCCATAGTGTAACTCCTCCATAATGGACTCATTTAAAGTCATGACTTATTCCAGGTCTAAGGCAATCGTACATTATTTTTAGCTGTTTCTGCTCTCCTTGACACAAGCATGGGAGTCAGGTACTTAAGATCCTACACCACAGGATTTCAACTGGAATAGTATACCTACAAGATATCTCTTCCTCTTAAATTTAAAGCTATTTCATCTGTGAACTGACGTTGTTTTTTCTCAAAGCCAGATGGATTACACAATGTCAGAAAAGAGAGCAAATAACAAGCCAGTAATTTAGCCAATATGTCTACAGTAAAATAAAAGCTAAAACAAAATGGGAAGGGTTCTGTCCTAGATAGCAAACCTTCTGTCATAATAAATTTACTGTTCTGAATTTCAAATTATTACACAAGCATAAAGAATGTCAAAATAAATACTTAAACTAAATAAACTTTTAGAGATATGTATACGCTGTGAATTTCTGCAGTGAGACACTTCCATTTCATCTTCAAAGTCTTATGCTAAATGTAGAAGGAAGCCATTAATGTCCCATCATTTATAAATGATCTCTGCTTCTACATAATGCTTCAAAGCCATTTTTAAGCCATTTAAGCTTTTTCAATTTGTACTAAATATCTACCAAGAGATTATATTTTAGAATTTAGAGCAATATTTAAATTGATATGATAGACTTAATTTTAAATAAATTTTAGTATAAAAAATATCATTTCTCAAGATATACAGCACTTGATTTCCCTCCTCTGATCATCCAGAGAGAAAACAGAAGCTTTAATGTTAAATTCTTTGAGTTGTTCCTAAGCTATTAACTTACATGGTATCCAGAATATGAACCAGCACTGTGGCTGTAAAAGCTATGGCTTGCCAAAAATTGATTCTTGCTTTTAAACACAAAAAAAGCGCAATTGTTTGAGAATTATTGTTACAGAAAAAAAAAAATATTATTCACTTTTTTAAAAGAGAAAGGAGCATAATATTTTATTTTCTTGCTTTTGAAGAAACAAAATTGATAACAATTTGGGAAAATACTCTGCCAGGGTCACATACCCTTCTAAAAGTGGTGGGTGGCTGGAAGGAAAAGCAGTTCATAAAATAAGGGTGCTTCTAAAAACTTTTGTATGACAATGCTAATGGAGGAGAAATAGGAAATACAAGGTCAGAACCAAATCCTGCTGCAGGCAACATCCCAGTCATCTCTCATCTCCCCCTTTCTCATGCGTCTTTTCTCACTACCAGTATTCTCCAATCTGACAGAACTATGGGTTAGGAACTGCCTCATTGAGGTTACTCTACCTTTTTCAGGCAAAATGGGAAGGCAGATCTTTCTATGCTACCTGTTAATACTCTAGCTTATTAACTGTTTGGGGCAGCAACAGTAAATTTGTATGTTTGCACAGTGCCTCTGGCAACTACTACGTTATACTGAATAAAAATGCTGGAGAGAGGACTTCTGCTGAAAACCACTATCTTTACCACACTGCCTGCTCTGGATTTCTTTCAGTACTTACCATAATAAAACAACCTTGGAGTGGGCACTGTGTCAGGAGTCAAAGGGATAATGACGATGTGGCCATCAACAAGGAGTATTTTGCTGAGAGCCAAAATCCTTTCCAAGTTGGTACTAAGTGATTCTCAAGTAGAAATTGTCATACAATTTTTATGACTGAGGGGAAGCACTAGCCCAGTAACTCTTGACTTTATCATAATAATTTTGTATTCAATTAATACCCATTTTAATATACAAAAAGTTTCCTTGGAAATATAAAGCAGAATCTTTGGCCTATTTGAAACATGCAGATGGCGAACAAAGGGGGAAGGATGAAGACAGAGGTACTCATGGAATTTCTCCATTTTTTACCTGTTCAACAAGAATATAGAAAAAGTCAGCTTCAGCACCACAACCAACTTTTCAATGAGTTGGCTAGAAAGATTTACAACACTAGTACTATTCTGCTGGCTTGTCTTGTACATATAGTAAATATTATGTTATATTTAAACATTATAAAAACTTTTAAAAATAAGTCATAAGAGAGCATACACAGAAACATGGGATGATTTCTCACAGTCACACTGTACTGAGGGACAGATATGTGACAGTATCTCACAATTAATTATTTGTGTTCTGGAAGTAATCTCTGTTCATGAAGGTTCCAATTTCCTTAAATAATTAGCTAATTTAGAATCCTAGAGTATTTCAAGTTGGAAGGGACCCATAAGGATCATTGAGTCCAACTCCCTGCTGCTTGCAGAACTACCTAAACCACAGAACTAAGAGCATTGTCCAGACACTCTGAATTCTGACAGGCTGGGTGCCATGACGGCTTCCCTGGAGAGCCTGTTCAGTGACCAACAACCCTCTCAGTGATGGACCCTTTCCTAATGCCCAGCCTGAACTTCCCCTGATGTAACTTGATTCTGTTGCCTCGTGTCCTATCGCTGCTCACCAGGGAGAGGAGAGCAGCACCTCCCCATCCACTGCCGCCCTCAAGGGAGTTGTCAACTGTGATGAGGTCACCCCTGAGCCTTCTCTTTTCCAGGCTCAACAAACAAGTGACCTCAGCTGCTCCTCCTAAATCTTGCCCTCAGAACCTTTCACCATCTTGGTCACCCTCCTCTGGACATTCTCTAACAGTTTGATGTCCTTTTTGTGGCACCCAAAACTGCACACAGTGCTCGAGGTGGGGCTGCGCCATTGCAGAGCAGAGCAGGACAATCCCATCCCTTGCCTGGCTGGCGATGCTGTGCCTGATGCCCCCCAGGACACAGCTGGCCCTTTGGGCTGCCAAGGGACACTGTTGATTCCTATCAAATGGCCATCATCCCAAACCACATATCCCCTTCTGCAGGGCAGCTCTCCAGCCTCTCATCCCCATATTTATGTGTATAAACAGTATTTCCCCATCCCAGATGGAGAAATGTCCACTTGCTCTAGTTGAATTTCCTATGGTGGGTGATTGCTCTCTAGTCTATCCAGATCTCTCTGAAAGGCCCCTCCACTCTCGAGAAAGACCACAGCACATCCTAGTTTAGTATTATAGGCAAACTTACTTTATGTACGTTTGACTCTTGAATCCAGAAAATTTATAAAAATGTTAAAGAGTACTGACCTAAAATTGAGTCCTGATAATATCTCATTCAATCTTTTATCTGTGGTTGTATATAATTACAATTCAACCAAAATCAGAAAATTCAAATAATGTTTTGCCTTTTCCACAACTGGACAAAGTTACAATCATTTCCAAAATGAACACATCTTTCTCTGTGCTTTGAAAACCTTCTGCCACCTTTGAGTGATCTTAAGAGACATGTCAGTCATTGTGAGCAAAGGTGTCTGAGCATGGCTCTCACGATTTAGGATTCAGACTATATTGGTTACCAGTATTTGTTGGGGTTTTTTTTGCCAGAAACTACACTTGCAGTGGCACTGCCAGAACATTCCATTGTTGTCTCTCCTTCCCTTCGAGTTACAATCCTTTTCCCATACTGGGAAAAGGGTGTTGAATATCCTAATAGCACAAAGAGATTTAACAATCTCTTTCCAGCAGGTTTGTCACTGGTAACTTGAATTCTGTACTCACTGAAAACTACCATAACGGATCATGAATGTGATGAGCAAAATAATTCTAAAATCTGAAAAAAGCCTTGATGCTGTTAATATTGAGCATTTATCAAGAGTTCTATGGGTTTGATGGCAATACTAAATTGTTGAGAAGAGCCATTATAAACTCTAGCTACATATATTAGTTCAAGTATGGGGTAGTGAGGGGAATAGCTAGAACAAATATAGTAAGTGGCTAGTAACAAAAGATGTTATTTATGTGTCTAGATCTGACGCAGGAATGTAGAGGAAGAACTAAAGCACTAAGGTAGGGTCAAGGCCACCATGCTTTCACAAGAATCTGGGAAAAGCGGTGTGTTCAAAAGATTCCCCGATACAAATATTTCTGATTTTGTTCCCTCTTCGCAGTTGCTTTTTGCTACCTGTGAATCTCAGTTGCCTGAACGGTTTTGCAGTATCTAACAGGTTACAGTGATGCCTTCAAATTTTATTAAGGTTTTCCAATCATTTTCTAGTTTCCTGATGTATTAGCCTGCCAAAACCACTTTTTAACAGATTTTATAATAATTGAGCATTTTGTGGATAAGTACTGAATTGGGTAGCCACAAAAATATAATTTTATTGCTGGTAGGTGCTTTTCTTTGGGAAATAATTGCTACCTGGAAAATTACTTTACTTTTTTGTTCTTAAAAGATGTTGGGGAACAATATAAAAATTACAGACTCCTCAACTCCGTAAAATCCTTGGCATAAAGAAATGGAATAGGTTTTTTCAGGTTTGCTTATTTTCTTTCACTTGCCATTTTTGACTGAGATTTTGGAGGTTATCCATCTTATACAAATTTTTTTAAGCCAATTATTTGTTATTTTTTCAGCCTTGGATAGATACAGAATTTGGTGCATAAATTCATCCCATTCTTTACATAGTTAGTCTTTTTTAGGTATACAAACTAAATAATTTCATACATATTTCAAAATTAGAATGGACGTCTATACATCTGACCTCTTGTTTTCTACAGATTGATTAACTCCATTTTTACAGGATCTTGGAATCTAGAAATCAAAAAATCCCCATTTGGAAATGGTTTACATCTGTACAGCTGAAAGTCCTGCATTCTGAATAGCAGCTTCAGATTAACATTAAATATTGTGAAATCTCTTTCAAAATACATCATGAACAGTAAAACTGAGAACATTTCTATAAAACAATTTATATAGAGCTGCTAATCTAAATACAAATGCTGTGCTTCAAAAGCTCAGATCACTTAGGAAAATGTTCTCTCTAAAGAATTTGAAAATTAAAATGTCTGCATGTTGAAACACATCTTAATTTAAAATGCTTAAAAGTAAGTAGCAATCTTCTTATTTTTCTGTGTGACACAATTATGGAATAACAAGGAGGAACATTTTTGAAGTATATTTAACAAGTAGCTTGTTTCAGCCTGGATATTAGCTTGATTTACCATCTGCAGAATTACCAATAACATGATGCATTTATTACCCGTAAAAGCTATTAGCAGGTCATTTTGTTCAGTTCATCATATGTGTCTTGAGACACAATCTGGCGTCTAACAGATTTTCATACATTGATGTCACAGAGAATCAGACTGTTCTTTAATTGATTGTTTCTTGCTAGACTACTTTGATTAAAACAGGTTGTGCTATTTGCTTTTAGTTCTACATTTCTCTACTTTAAATGCATGCTCAGGAAAGCCAGAAATTATTCTCATTTCCCTAGATTTGTCTATCTCAATGTGTATGTGATAATCCTTGTAATCAAGCTGTTTAAAAACTGTTCCAGTTATTCTAAGCCCATTACTCCCTTCCCAATTAATACAATCAACACAATGTTTTAAAAGCTATTCATCTTTCCAGGCCAAGTTGTTACAGGAATTTTAGATCTTAAGCCTTGGAGAAATGAGTGCATACAGAGGAATGACATCTGAAGAAAGCAATTTTTTTTCCTTTAATTTAGTGAGGGCAGGCTCAGAAGCCGGGCTCTTGCAGTAGGAAAAGAGACAACTGTTCTAAATAACAGGATGCACCAGAATATCTGTGGATATTTGCTTGGTGCTTAATTTGAAAGTACAGTCTCATCTGTCCTGCAAAGGCCAGATCTATGCTCTATGGGGAATAGAATACATATCATGTGGTTTATACGTTTGCTTCTTCAAGAATCAGAAATTTGAAATAGGACTGGATGTATCAAGGAAATAAAAATGAAAATAAATGAAAATAAAAGAATGCTGATTTTAAGTTTATCAGGTGCATAATTCTACCAAAAATATTATGGTTAACAAAATTCAATTTACTATTTGAACTGTGAACTTTCTTTTTCATTTGGTGATAATTCTCAGCTGATTTAAATTGGTGTAATTACCTAGCAATTAATGGATTTATGTCATCTTGCACTAAGGATTTTTATTTATATTAAACTCTATTAATTATTTATGCTTATTATATATGAAAAAACCACTCCATGCAAAACCATTATTCATGACCCAGGTAAGACTGGAGTGGTGCATAAAACTTGTGCTTTTGCCTTAAGATGAGGTTTATCCTGCATGGCATTTCTTTCGTGCTGTACCACTTTTGCTGTATATAATTATTCTGAATGTTGGTACCCATTATGACTTGCCTACAAATGTAAAGAGTACAACTACCTGCAGTAGTGTGGATCATCTGTAAAGCTGAGCTCTTCAACACAGTGATTTCCCATTCTTGCTTACAGTTTGTTGGCTCTTTTATATGTGATGAATACAGAAAAAATATGTTAAAGTATTACAGAAGTTTAAAAAATTAATTTCTTGGACGCCTTTTATATTGCTAAAATTATTGATTGTAATGTAAGTAGAATTTTCTATGTTCTTTTTTACATACTAAATATAATAATCTGACTCCAGAGACACATGCTGCAGTATTTATGGCTCTGTGATATAAATCACCTAAAGAGAGAAGAATTTAAAGAAAATCAAAATGAGAGGGAAGGAGGGAGGGAGGGAGAGGGAGAGAGAGAGAGAGAAAGGGAGAGAGAGAAAGGGGGGGGGAGGCAAAACCTGCATCCTGATGAGTTGAATTTTCCCCCATCACAAATACAAGGTCAATACTCTGTTTTCCTTAAAGTTGCAGTTCCATTCCTAAGTAAAGTTATAGTAATACTAGGAAAACTCTGTACATCTTTTTTATCATGATTGTATGAACACAGAGGTACTACAAAAAGCCTAGTCCTACTTGTGTCAGCTAATTCTTTTGCATTTTCAGATTTACTGTATACCTACCTAAACAGAAGACACCATGGCTGGAAACAGGCCACATCTCAGTTTAGGAGTATCTTAGACTCTAGTTAAAGAGAAAGAAAATTAGTCACATGTGATGGGAAAAATAAACTCAGTAAATACAGACATCTGTCAAGGCCCTTAAACCATTCTACTTTCTCTTCCCAGCATGACATTAGAGAATTGCCTCTGTACCACCAAGTTAGAGTCTCACTTGGCTTTCAAATAAAAGGTAGGTGTATGCTGTGTCTTAATCTATCTGTCCCAGCAATGACAGCAGAGTCTAGGAGTCCTTTGCTCTCACCAGCTATTTAATACAAATATTCAGAAGAGGTGACCTATTCCAAGTATATTCCATTCCATACCAACCTTTTAGAGACTACTCGAAGAAAACTTAACTCACCTATTCAGGCAGGTATATAACATTACTACTTTTCAGAAAATGGCTTGGAGAAGACCAAAGGAATGAGCCAGGGAGAGTGGGCACCACTGAGTTGCTTTGACAGGACAGGAAGTAATGGCAGGGGGGAAGAAAACAAGCAGGGAAAAGACTGATAGTGACAAAAGTCATAAGATCCTTTTGAAAACGAGATACTTTCAAATGCAGGAGGAGAGTAACAAAGAAATACTGCAAAAAACGTCAGATGGATGTAGGATAGGACCCAAAGTGAAAGCACTGGATAGGACCCAAAGTGAAAGCACTGTATACAAAAAGAGAGGTAGGGAAAGTAGACAAGCAGTCAGCACAGGACAGAGAAAACAGCCAAAACTTTCATTGCTTTTCCAAATGTTGACAATCCCTGCTTTGACAATTTCCTAGATGCTTTCTCTCCAGAAGTCCCCATAGAGAGAGGGTGTCTTCCAAAGGAGAGGGAAAGCTATGACCTTGGTTCTCAATGATTGCTGGTCTCTGCTTGCAGAACGGTTATTTGCTTCAATGCAGTCTTACTCATTCTCCCACCCCATGTAAAGAGGGGTTTTTTGACTGCTTGTGTGCTTCCTCCTCACCACTGGAGAATCTTAACTTCCTCAATCTCATTTCTACTTTGGTAGCTTAGACAATGGGGAAATTTAACAGAGGAAAATAAAACACAAATACAGCCAAGTTGTTGCATTTCCAATAATAGCTAAAAAATAATTCGGTTCCCATGACTATTCTGATTATCTTAACAAACTGCAAGGCGGGCCTCTTGGAGTAAAATATTCCCAAAGTACAGTCCAAAGCTTTTTGCATTACTGAGCTCTAAATTCTGAAAATATCTACATCTTCTGTTACATAGAGGGGTGGAGATCCTATTACTTAACTTAGAACTGCACTCATGCAAGAGATTGCAGGTAAAGACCACATGATGCCCTCTTTATTGAAAAGCATTTAATTTCTATTTAAGATGCAATAAGAAGTGGCACAATGTTCTTGCACCCTTTTTTACTCTTTCCCCTTCCCCTCCTCCCCTTCCATTTTTCTTCTTTCTTGCATCTGGTTTACAATGTAATTTTTCTGCCTGCTAATAGTTCTGAATAAGAATACCAATGACAACCCTCTACACTGCACAGCAAAGAAAAAAGAATTAAAAATATTATCAATTAATATAGACATACACTTTTGTATTTTGTATTAGTTACAAGTCCATTTAAACCTCCAAAATTGGAAAACACTACTTCTTTATTACCCCACTATTAAAATGTAAGAACAGCTAAAAGAAATGAAGCCTTATATATGGGATATCTGTGAGCCTCTCAGAAGACCAAAAGTATTTTACAGTCTGTAGAGGACTAGAAAATAACTTCACTAATTAATGACATGCCACCATCTCTGGTGAAGACCTTGTCAGTCATTCAAAGCAGACATATGTCATGTCAATTCTATTTCGTGGGTAATGGTGGGGAATACTATGAGCAACAAATCTTTCTGAAACTACAGAGAAAACACAGATATAGAGATTGTAGTTGCAAGAGTATGGAAAATTGCAAGGATGCAAGAAAGCAATGCCATATCTCGTGCAAAAATTGCTCTGAGCCTTCAGCAACCAGAAACTGCGGGACCCCACTCTTGCTTCTGAGTTAAACTGAGAACCTTGAGAACAGACTTTCTGAGGTTTTAACTCGGCACATACTCAGAGGAAAGAGTGCCACCTACTGAGAGCAGGCATTGAAACATGGCATGTTCTCGATTTAACACATTCTCCCTCTTTACTTCCTAACAGGTAAAAAGCAATGAGCATGTTTTAATATTCCAATCTGGATATATATGTATGTTTCGTGGATGTTGAAAATTAAAAGAAAAAAAAAAATCTCCTACAGAGTATGGAAATTCACATTCAAAGAACTCAAGAAGCCAATATGACTTTGGACAACTGGGTTAATCACAGCAGTGACAACCAGTCTCCTGGTCAGCAATAAGACATAAACTAAGAGGCAGTGGATGAGTTAACTACAGCAACAAAACTGAGGAGGAGGAGGGAAGGAATTATGTTTTTGAGGAAAGGAGACAAAAAGAACTGACTCATCTAGCAAAATATGTATTTCTTCAATTTCTGAAGGTAGTTACAGTGTGAACATCACTGAGCTTGTTTTTCCAATTGTGGTCTCTGTTCACTTTTCCCTGTTTTACATATCATTGCATCACCACTGGCAAAAGTGACATAAGAGCAGAATTTTTTATGTGGAATTAAGCTGCACAGAAATAATGGCATAGAGTAGATGGCCCATACTACCAATTGCTGGCAATGTGCTTGACTGCACTCAACAGTATTATCTGGTTCATGAATACAGATCAACCATTTCTGCTACTTTTAAAAAATATTATGCTATTGCAAGAAAAAAATATTGTTTCAGGCATACAAAATATTTATGGGACAATCCAGCATCTGCACAGTGCAGAATAGGGTAGGAAGGAAAAGCATAGGGGAGAGAACAATTTTGGAAGAAGAATGTGCCAGTGATAAGAACCACAGTGCTGCTTACTCCTGCAAAGCTGCAGCCTCTGTGTGCCCTGCACGCTCGCCGGCAGCAGGTCAAGGGGCAGAGCCTTCACATGCTAACATAAGGAAAATCAATTTCAGCCCTCAGCAGACTCAACTACTGGAACAAAAGGCAACCCAAGCAATTGCTCTATGGCACTTCACATACTTCTGGCATGGTGCAGGCAGCCCACCACTCCCAAACCTTGTGCCGGTTCTAGAGCAGCCTGAGAAAAAACACAGACTTCTCTGAAGTCTCTGGCTTCACAGATACACACAGATAAGACTTTGGATTCAAAGCTATTTATAAAGAAGTAAAACCAGCTCTCTGCATCTGAAATGATTCTTTGGCCAAACAGAGCTCTTTATTTCTTTAAGACAGTCATTAAAATACACAGAGTAAACTAAGGTGGAATGACTAGTTGGTACTAAGTAAAGATATCAGAAAACAAGTGTAAGGCCTAGACTTTATATTTTAATTAAAAGCTCATTGTTTATTTAACAGTTAAGTACATGCTACACAAGACCAATCTTTCTGTATCTCTTTGTTTTGTGGAAAGAAAATTCTTGTCAGCCCTCCTGATAGCTGCAAAACTGCAAAGGACTGCCTCTTCTCTATTATTACTTCTTAAGCTCTAGCAATCAATGGGCCCAAGATAAAAGCAGAATGTATAAGGGCAAAAAAAGTGGGACAAGGAGAAGAATAATTCTTGTCCTGGAGAATTTACTAGCAGATATCTCTGATTTTCTAGCTTTCCTAAAGCAATTTTGATTCACCTCAAACTCTCAGATAATTTGTGAACATGTTGTTATAATTGTTATAGAAAATGTTCTTGAGCCTTTTCCAGTGTTAGAGAAGCTCTTCAAGGACAATTAACCCAGTAATATCCACTGAAATCAAAAAATCACTTAGTTATGAAACCAAGCAAACTAATTGGGTAGACACTCTGGGTGGATACCAAAGAATTGCTGTTCAAAATAGCAAATCATAGACCTGTGCACTTACATTGTGCTCCTTGCCAGGAGAGGCAGTGCCATGCTCCGACTCTTTTCTGGAGCGTGAGGATGCCAGGACCCTTCCTGGCAAGGGTGCGGGGAGCTGGCCCGACTGCTGGATCCGCACTGCGCTAGAGATGCTTGCTGTGTTCTGCCTGAAAGACTGACTCATCCTTCTTCATAATACATCATGTGTTATTTGCTTGAATGGGGTACAGCTATGTTTATGCAAAAATAAAGAAACTGGATAATGACTCCTAATGATAACATATGAAGTCTAAATTATTTTGGAGGAGGAGAGTTAAATGCAAGCTGCTTGTTTACTGTCATAATTAAGAAAACTATTTGAACACCCAGCTAACATCATGCGCTGCTAAAGATCTGTAGATCATGTACAGAAGAAAATGACACACTTTTTACATTACCAGCTTTAGCAGAAATCTCTGAACATTCAAGCTTCATACTGCTTCAAAATGCCAGAGATTTGTATTTATTTTTCCACATGCACAGTAGTCCTACTGCCTCCAGTAGGACCTGCCAGACACTGTCCACTAGTTCCCTAACAAGGCTCTCCATGGGATAGGGAAGTCTGCGGTGACTCTCATCAAATCAGGGTGACAGACTAATCACACTGGGAGCACTGTGTATGAGAGAGCAGAAATGGGGGGAATATCCCCTGCATGTTTTTTGCCTCCATTAGAGCAGTTTAAAGGAAATGCTGTGTCAGTGGGTTTGATGCATCCAGGGACTGAATGTAAACAACATGGTACAACTCCAGAAACTGCCATCATAAAATATTTTAAGAGGCAGAGTAGAGTAAAATAAAATAAAAATGTCTTTTTATGTGATATCTCAGAGTAATTCAGGATTTATGGTACCTTAACCTTTAGAATCCAAAATATTAAGCTATGTTTCTTAGAGATAATAACTCGGTTGTCCCTCACTTATGTGTCTTAGATAAAAGCCTACTGCCACAGAATCCATGAATGCTCAAATACCCTTGCGGGCCTTTAGTAGTAAATCTTATGGAATAGCTTATGGCCAATGTAATGGCCCACAGTAGCCTGCGAATATCATGAATTCTAATAATACTTACATCAGTAGAAACATGAAGTAATGTCTCCATTGTAATTAAATGATGTATTTAGAGCAGTGCACTAAATGGTCCCCTAGTGTGTTGGTGATATATTCTAATAGTCTTCTCTTTACAGCCCCCACACGGTAATATTCATGCTTTATTCTGGAGGGCTTTGCTTCTTACTGAACATTTGAATTGCAACATTAAGTGGTAAAGTGGATTACAGCAGACCTCCATGAATATGGATTCAGATCAAGAATCTAAGTGCTTAAAAAAATAAAATGTTACTATTTAAACAGAATGATTACCAAAACATTTTGATATGGAGGGATGTCACGAGTTTCTTTTTTTTTTTTAACACACATCCTGGACCCAGCTCAAATTTTTGCTGCAATTTAATACCGAGCGTGTGGAGACATCTGAGTTTAATTCACCTAAATAATTTGCACTGCAGTTATGGAATTTAATTTTGGTTATTCAAGATATAAATTTATTTTACTAATTATGTTACTACTGTATTTTAAACGTAATTCTGAAAAAAATCAGACTACACTGCATTGTCAGCTCATAAGACTGCTGCTGATTGTAGATGGTTCACATTTATAAAAGGAGCCTCTGCTGCTTTAGAGAGAGAAAAAAAATCTCTTTTCTCCTGATTAGGTAGCAACAAAAATGTTCATTTATGTATTTCTACTCTTTATTTTCCCAGTAAATCAGCCAATAATATAACAGCTGGAGGTACTAAGGGCCTGAGGCAAAGCTAAGGGCACTTCAATATATCCAGGCATGGTCAGAAATTGTGGAATATTAGGAAGCATATTACAGTACAGGTAAAACTATGGCTGACATCTTATTATGAAGCAATATTTTATATTATTTTTAAAGAAAAGCTGGTTTTAGCATTTGAACAAAAAATAAAAATAAAAACATCTCTATCAATAAGAAGTTTTATTAAAAGGTTCTGTTCATTCACTGTGTCTCAGCTTTTCCAATAATTTCTTGTGAAATACTGTTTCCTTCTGGCACTCATATAAACAAGCAATGTTTTCAGAACACTGCTCCAGATAAATTCTCAAGGAATTCATGCATATGGTATATAGATTTTCATATGATTAAGCATCAGTTACCCATGCATAGCATTACTTGTCTTTACTTAATTCTGCCAATATTTTTGTTCTGTGTTGCTTTTTGTGATAACTGGTATTTGTGCAGGAAAACTCGAGAGTTTGGTTTTTTTTGGGTTTTGTGTTGGGATTTCTTTTGTTTGCCCTGTCTACTTCAGGGCCAGTAGCTAAATCATCAGTGTAGTTTTGACAGCCCCCAGTTTTAGGAAATGAATGATCTCTATAGTTAAGACTTCTTCAGAAGGTCATGTATTTTGACTTAGCACAGAGAAGAGTCATTCAGCTGGAAACATGCCTAGGTTGCCCGGCCATTTGCACAACCTATCTGGCTAGAGCTTTCCTTGCTGGATGGTATATTCATGGTCACCTTCACTTCAGACTTTGGAAAGACCAGTTTGGCCTTAAACTTCCAGAAATGGATCATCCACATCTAGACTTTGCTACTGTAGGGCAAGCTGCTGAATGAAGCAACTGTTGTACGTCAAAAATGCTTTAACCTTTAGAAAATAATAGCTTGAGTTTCCAAAGGGCATACATTCAGAAAAGCTGCAATCCTTCCTGCTCCAGCCCTAAATTTTACCTATTCCTAGAAGTGATAATTTTTAACGTTTTAAAGTATGCTCTTCACATTTCTCTCAGATGCCTATGCCCTGGCACTTTCTGCCTAAAGTAGAGGTGCCAAGATGCAGTGTTCTGACAGTGTTCCTGAATGACTCCTGAGCTGCTGACAGCAGAAGGTTTTCGTTTAAAAAAAAAGCTGATCTCGTGAACACTTTTTTTACCCCCCCAATTTTGTAACCATAAAAGATGTGGATAAGATATAAAGCTTACCTTGGTAATGCAGATTATTTTGAACATCTTTAACAGCTACACTTACTCTTCTAGCTTAAGATCTTGGTCAGTAGGGCAGTGGAACCCACACAGAGCCAGCCAGGGAAGGAGTAAATTTAATGCAAAGGCAGACAATGTAGATGATTTGTCCTGGTCTGAGGAGTCGGCCTAAAGGCCACTTTGACAAAGTGGTTTTTCACTTACCAGAGCTCCAGGTACTTCACATCCCTCAGTAGGAGAGTCCCTGGTCACAGGTGGGCGACTCAGGAAAGGAAGTATTGATTCCAGACTTATTTTAATTGTGTTAGAGTACTCCAAAGAAGACAGACTAGAGAAAGATCGCTTTGATGAAGGCAGATAATTGTCTTTTTGGATATTACCTCAAAGAAGGTCATTCAGTTTGACTACAAACAAAACAATGTTGTTTTAAACCATTTGGCCCTGGAGACTCTATATAAAAATACTAAGGAGAATTCCTTAGGAGAAACCGGAGGCCGTGGTAACAGACTCACAGAAAAGGTCTAAACATCACATGAAAGATCAAAAATCTTTCAAACTCCACAATCGGGATTCCTGGCAGAGGATGAATCTGAACTTTAGCCACATTATGCTGGGGCAGAAGACCCTGTTTTCTCTGACTTCCAGGTATAGAGGAAACAAATTCACTACCTTGACATTGAATATCCTCAATGGTATTCCTCAGGTAATTGTAATTAGGTGCTACCAAAGAGAAGTTCATCTGTCTAGTAGATAATTTTATGGGGTTAGCCCAAGACAGTGAAATCACATATTAAATATCTTTTAAAATACCTAATTGAAATTAAAATGTAACTAAGGTAAACATAAAAAATCATCACATCCTATTTATTATTAATTTGTTTTTTACTCAGAGAGAAGCAGAGAAGTAGTACCACTGTAACTCTATGTCACAGTAAAAAAACAAGCAAATAATCATCCTGGTTTCATTCAAATATAAAAATATTAATGTTCATTAGTTCCATGCCCTATCTGATAGGGCCAACCATAAGTCCTGTTTAGATCTTAGCAACAGAGAAGGAAGCAAACTAATTATTGCTTTTGTCAATAGGTTAGCACACCAAAAAGTTTCTTCCTTGATCACCATGTAATATTTAAAGGCATTCTTGAAAAGCATTTTTCTAGATTGTATTCTCACATTTTTACAACTCAGTTCAATTTTTGAGAAAAGTAAAAAGTACTCATGTACATAATGTGTATCCACATACATAGCAGAAGACAATGTTCGAGTAATCTAAAAACAGGAAAAGAAATTGCAAACCAGGCTTGAAGAAATAGCAAGTTCAATTACCAGATGAACTGACATCTTAGTATAGAAGAACTACTGTCATAAAACAGCTAGAAAAATCCCACCTAAAGCCATAAAAAGTCTCTTTAATTTCATTCTTTGTTTTGAGAAATTTTTTAGTGCTGTAATCTTTCAGGCATTATATGTGAAACATAGCTGTGCCTTCAAGCTTAGGAATCAGCCCTGACGTCCATGCACTACAACTGCTAGACACAAAATACATGGCTCGTCTTCGGGAAAACTTCTGAGATGCTTTACTACAACAGTAAATAATGCACACTGGCTGGAATTTACATTTACCTAATTTTTATAGCAGTTATATTATTCTCACCTTTGCTACCAGTGCCACTGATTCTTAGCATGGTGGGGGATGCATGAGAAGCAAATAATGCTACCACTTGTGCTATTTCTTCCTCACTTTTGATAGAGTTATCACAAAGCAGAACCACTCTCAAACTGCAGAAGCTTGACCTAGTCAATAGTCAAAGATGACAGCTGGAAGGTAGGACACTTTAGCAATCTGATTTGGGAAGACAGCACAGGCTGCTGAGATCTCTGGTGAAGGACATGGGTGGATGCAGAGTGTTGAGGCCAGTGGTTATGGGAGTGAATCTGAAGTCCAGCTTTTGGAAGAGCTGAAGTTCTTCACCACCAATAGAGAGTTTAAAAGACCATTAGAAAGCACTTTTTAAAAAATTGTTTTCAAGGTGCAAAGTTTCTGTCTTCCAAGCTGAAACTGGTTTTCCAAATTTTTCAGATTTCCTGGTCTAAAAATTATTACTTTATATCATATATTCTGACAGACACCAAGTATAGGTTCCAAATGGCTATTAATACACAAGTCATCTGAGTGTAGATATTAGGAATAATATTAAGCCACTCATTGACATGATATACCTTAGAACAGTAAATAAGTGTCTAGCCATTTATTCAAATGTCTGTTTAGCCTTATGAACCCTCTCAATATTAACATGTGAGGATTTAAAGAAGTCATATTTAAATTATACTGTGACTCTCCAAAAAGCATTACTATTAGTTAGCTATTACTTGTAATTAGCTGTATTCATCACAACACTTCATAGAGGTTACTAATCATCAGCAAGACTATTTATACACACATGGAAGCAGAAGTGATGTGTTTTACATCTAAGGACACTTACTGTGAGTTAATGACATAGGAAGAAATTGGACTCCAGTACCCTGATTCCCATTTCTTATGCCCTATCTACAGTTCCCTGTATCTTGGCTCTCTGTAAGCTGGATCTTGAGAGAGATTTTGCTAATATGCATTTGTCTAACTAAAATTTTAACTTACTGCTTTTCTCCTTAAGAAGCATTTGTTAGTACATGTTAATTAAAGAAAATTTCTAAAGATCTCTAATCTCTAAACAGTAACAGAAAAAAAGAGAAGTATTTCCAGCTGCTGCAACTTCTGGCCATGGGCACTGCTGCCTCTGAGAACACCTCTGGGAGGTATATAAAAGACCAAAGTTTGTACAATGGTTTAGAAAAAGACACTGTGTGACTGGTTGTATGCAAATAACGTCTTTTTTATGTTTTTAAGTAAATAGTAGGTGCTGCTCAAGGGTTATACTCAGATACAACATTTATCTACACTGTAAACACTCAGGATGAGTATTTTATAAGGCAAAGAAGCCGCCTGCAGCTAGAGGACCAACTTCCCACCCCATGTGTGTATATTCCTCTTTATCATTTCCCCAGCAAAAGGGGACAGCAAAATTTAGTAGGTAATCAAGGTACAGAAGGAAATAAGACCAACATATTAAATGCAAAATGTTTGTCATTTCTTATCTGTATGAAAAAGACATTTAAATTTTTTCCTGAAACTGCTCTTAGGCCAGTCCTGCTGTGCAGAGGTCCTCATCAAACTAAACTAACATAATCCAGCTTTTTGTTTCTGAGCATTGTGTGGCGTCATGTTTGCATGCACTTTCTCTACACCATGAAAAGTAGATGTTTTCACGTCTATTTTTACACATATTCCTATTTTCCATGCTTGTTGATTTTTGGGAGCATACCTTCAAAATCTTCTAGGAGCAAAACAGCAGTAAGAGCCAAATACTCAAAAGTAAGGAGAAAAAGATAAAGATGGTTTCTGTGTCTCAGTTTTTGCTGTTGTCTTGAAACATCAAAAGTTGTTCTAAATTTAATTTGCAAGGTCTTGTATACACCTTAGTAGTAATTAACCAATTAGCAGCACTGTGCTGGCTGCAGAACAAACAAATATACACTCTGGAAGGTAAAACCAATCCCAAATCTTCTGTCCTCATGTAACCCAAGAGAGCAACTCAACCCCACACAGCTGCTTGATCATCCCCTCACCAGTGGGATGGGGGAGGCAATCAGAAGGGTAAAAGTGAGCGAACTCATGGGTTGAGGTAAAGACACTTCAGTAGGTAAAGGAACAGCTGTGCACACAAGCAAACGGAGCAAGGCACTCATGCACCAGTTCCCATGGGCAGGCAGCTGTTCAGCCATCTCCAGGACAGCCAGGGCTCCACCACACATAATGGTGACTTGGGAAAATGAATGCCATGATTCCAATTGTACACCCTCTTCCTCCTTATTCCCCCTCTTTATATACTGAGCATGCTGTCATATGGTCTGGAATGTCCCTTTGGTCAGTTGGGGTCACCTGTCCCAGCTGTGTCTCCTCCCAGCCTCCCAGGCACCCCCAGCCCCCTCGCCAGCGTGGCCGTACAAGGAGCAGAAAGGACCTTGGCTCTGTGTTAGCCCTGCTCAGCAGTAACAAAAACATCTCTCTATTATCAACCCTGTGCTCAGCACAAACCCTAAGTACAGCCCTCTACCAGCCACTGTGAAGAAAATTAACTCTACCCCAGCCAAAATCAGCACATCTTCATGGCCTGATTTCTGCCAAATTAGTAAGTAGCATTTGGCAATTTAAGGAGTCATTTGCTATATCAAAAAAAATTTAGATTTTCATTATTGCTTTTTGGAGCTTAATACAAAGACATTTCACAACACAAAAAATAAAACAACTTTAAAAACTAAAATGATAGAATGCAATATCCAGTGAACCAGGAAAACCTTTCCAATGTAACACCAAACAAAAAAGTAGAGGCTCAGTGACAGATTTATCAGTGAAGAGGCATATCAAAACTAAGCTATAAATGAGATTTGCATTTAGTTTTTCCATAAATGTGCACCACTGTTGCACATATTATACTTTTAAAAAAAAATTATTTAATTAAACACTATCTAGGAAAAGATACTGAGAATTTAGCAGGCTTATGTGATATTTTGTTCTTCATATCTAAAGTGAGATAAAGGCCCTGACTTGGTGTACAGGTAGAAAAGGAAAATAAAAGGTTTCTATTGCATCCTGTAAGCTTTAAGACTTTACTGACATGAAAAACAACACCATTAAGTTTGTCAAAGTTTTTCTTGATGTCCCAGATTGTAATACCAGTGGTCTGAAGAATCAGGCTTGCGGTGCATTGATGGAGCAAAATTATCTTGGCTAATTGTGCTATGTGTGGTGGCTATAACCAGTTCAATTAAATCTTTTCTTTGACAAGCTTCACAATCACATAAAATCATGTGTGTTATATGTCTGTATGTTCTCACATATATACACCTTATAGGTCTACCACAATTTATCAGATATTATCTCTCAAAAATCATAGTTTCTTTACAAATATTTGCAGTGTTGGAGATAGTTTGACCCAGTTCAAAATCATATGGGCACGTGGGATACCTACATAATTACTAGTGTGTATTTTGCTACATGGTGATAATGGGTCTAGTAGTTCAGGCATGTGCCTCCTGTATATTTATCCCATGGCTCCCTTGTGCATCTGTTATTTATTTAAGTATTTTTTTACTGTTGGCTTTAGATATATTTATGCTGCTGAGCATCTTTTCCATTAAAGACCATATAGAGGAAAATGTAATGTAGCAAGAAATACTAGCACATTAGGTAGTGCAACAAGGGACTGAAGCACATTTCATCAAGAGTAAAGTGTTGAACGTCGTATAAGGTATAAAAATAGAATGAGCTGGTAAGTCTGACTTTCTCATACTGTGTATTCCAATAGGCAATTTGTATATATCCTCCATTAGGATGTAAGAGCCTAACACTGAAGTAGCTAAGTCAATTCATTTTTTCAATAACAAGGCAATTATTTCACAGCAAATTACTACAGATTTAAAGCATCAACTGATAACTATTTATATATAAATACAGTAAAATCTAAATGAGGCTAGCTTTACACTGATCAGTGGTAATAAAATATGTATATTTGGATGAGCACTGAGTAAGAGGCAAGGTCTCTCAAGTGCAGAGGTTTTTGTCTTTGAAAGAAAAAGTTCCATAATGTATCTAAACACAACAAATGCAAAGCTTCATATACACCTTTTAAATTACTTTTGTTTTCATTTCTAAATATCTGTTTTGTAGCTAATTTGATAAAGTAGTTGAAATTTAGGGTATAAAACTCAGCATTGCTTAGTGTAGGATGAGGGGGCAGTTAAAGGTCATTTCATTAGAGGTGAAAGACAGAAAAAAATTGCAGAAAAAGTATGTTGAAAATCTTTTTTCTGCCGTTTCAATTTCAATCTGACAGGGACTTGGCAGCTAACAGCAAAATCTGGGGAAGCCATGAACAAGGTTCAAAGCTGCTTTTTAAACGATAGCAAGCAGAAAAAAAGAAACGTGGAAAATAGACTCTTACTCATTTTTTTTCCCCCCTGTACTAGATTAGGACAAACATAACATACCAGGCAAGGTTTTGAAGACTGAACAGTCGTGCACTTACCATTGATCAATACTAAAAGTATTGTTTTCCTGAAAGAAACAAATGACACGATTATATATACCCAAATATTGTTTACCTATCCAACAGTGAGAAAATGGGAATGTGTTTAAGTGCTTTTGAACATATGGACACTCACACGGCAACGTGTCACAGAATAGGCCAGTGCAGATTAAGCTGGTGATCAGGAGAACTATGAATCAACACATTCTACAGCAGAAAGTAAACAAGCAAATAACAGAAAAGTAAATGCGTCATAAGCCCTACTTTAAATTGACCACTCTGTTTTAATTTGTTAATGGTTCATAATATACTGGAAATGCACTGTAACACATTAATTATTCATTAATAATTTTCTTTTAGTAGCACAAAACCCCTCAATAGCAGCTTCTTTAGCTTGAAGCAGAGGAAAGCTGCTGACATACCAGCAAGTCTTCAGCATTTTCTTGGAAGTATTTCATCCCCTATCTCTAGAAAAAAAACCCCACACTAATTTTGAACCTTACGCATTCACACAGTTCTGTCCCTTTTAGATTTGTCTTCATAGCTACTATTTCAGTTGGATATATTTGTTTCTCCTTGGAGACTTATTCATATAACAAGGATTACAGCAGCTCCTCAGCTTTAGCATAGCTCTTCAAGTTCTATGGCCCTGTCCAGACAGAGCAGATAAATAGAGGAGGCCAAACTGCAGGGTCAGTTAAGTGGGTGATGGAAAGGGACAGTGGTTTGATGAGGGTAAGTACTCGATTGCAGTCATTTTAGACATTGATCATTAATTAAGTTCCAAATGTGTTCAATAACTCAACTACTCCTGAGTTTATTTTTTATTGTAAAGGAGGATGAGGTCTTCCTATGATGAAAGCAATTGAGATCACAACCATATGCTTTATATATTTCATAGTTCAGAAAATTAAAAGGTAGTTCTTGCAGAAGAAAGATTTAGCAGGACCAAATTGAAAACTAGGTTTTTGTAAGCCTGGCTCTGGAAAGAATCTTAGCTATATATGTGGAGTACTGCAAAAGCATCAGCGGCACTCATCCAGGATAAAAAGGAGTCTGGAATACATAACAGATTCACCCCCTATGAAACCTGTTTGTGAGACAAATAAAAAACATATTGGCACTGAAAAATGTATTAAACACCTTCATAATCAGCTAAAACCATCACTTATGAAATTTCAATACTCAATGATTTCCAAGGACCTCCCTTGGGATATTTTGGGCAAATGAAACATTTGATCACAGTTTTTGGACTATCCACAATGAAGAATAGACTTCTTGAAGCAGTTACCATAGCTTAAACATATGTGCTCTTTATTATTGGTGACTACACCAAAAATAGCAACTCATTATTTACTTATTAACTCATTTAATAATTTTACATTTTACAACTAAACCTCTTTTAAAAGATGTAAAAATCAGAACTTAAGTTACAAACACAAATATTACTGTTTTGAGGTGTTTTCTCTGTTTCTTTTCAGAATGTCTGTACCACAAAGCCATCCATTCATGTCTTCTACAGATTCCCGTTGTATCACTCATTTAATAACAAAATTATTTTAATTCTGATCTGCATTACTTACTGAAAGGAGTTCTGTAAAAATTACCTATTTTGTCATAGATAATACCATAACATTAAAGAACCCTGAATTAGTTTTCCAGATGGCTCTTGTTTAGCATACCCCCTTTGAATCTGCATCCTACCAGGCAGAAGCAAAACCGGGCAACTCGGAATTCCTCAAGGAGTCAGTCCAAAACCTTTTGACCAGGATCCATCTGCGCTGTCTTATTAAAAAGGAACACTGCTACTAAAGCCAATATTTCTATTATTTGCAATTTATAAGAACATTTTGCACAGTGGATTCTTCTCCTGGTTTTCAGATCATCTCCCTGCCTTTCATGGGCTATTGCTGCTTAGAGGGAACTAGCTGAGATTGCTGGGAGATGGACAGGGGAGCTGACTAACACACATTTTTATGGAAGGTTGTCTGCCCCAACTCCACATTCACCATCAGTTCTATGCATATCCTCACAAGTTTATTTGACATTTGCTGTCTCAGAAGAGATCACTGACATCCTGTCCAATACAAGTTTATCTAATTTCACCCACTATGGCCAAACAGTCCTCTATACAGTAGTGGGCAACAGAAAGGCATCCAGACCTTTGTAAGGCATCTGGAGAGTGAGACCTACCATTTCACTTTGGAGTTGGTTGCAGTGAGTAATTATTATCAGCATTAAAATTGAATGCCTCATTTCTGTTCTGAATTTATCTAGCTTCTTCTTCTGAACACCAGTTTTTGAGATGTCTTCCTCTGACAGACCAATGAATCCTTTGGCACTTGGCATCTCTCACTTTGCAAAGTATGTATACCCTTTTAACACAGATTCTTCTTTTGATAATCTCAAAGTCTTGCTATATAAGACATTTTCTCCATCTCCCTAATCTTTTCCAATTTTCAACATCTTTTAAAAAAATGAAGAGCAAAGGTAGAAAAAGAATTCTGACATGCTACTCTCATTTATAATATCCAAAGATTAGGCTAGGCCCCATTGCCACAGTATCTATTGGGATCTCATGTTTAATTTCTTGTCCACTATGACCTTTAAATACCTTCCACTCACTCCTTACCAAAATACAGTTCCTCGTGCTGTAAGTATGAATTTGTTTCTGGATATATTTGACTGTGTATCTGGTTCTACTAAACCATATTTTGTTTAAATATGTTCAGGTGATAAATATGCACAGTTACACCATTGACAACTCTGTGATCAATACTAACTTTTATGACACCAGATTTACTCCCAGCTTTATAATTTTGACTAACAGTGGAGTAAGGTGTACAAATGTGGAAGAATTCCCCCCAAAATATCAGGATTTTCTTTTAAATTGACAACAGTTGCTCTAAGTGTTTAAATCTATGTTATAATGTATATGCTATATTATCTTTCTTTTTCTCTGGAGTTACATCGGTGGCATTATAAATTAAATGTACTTGTTCATGAAACATTTAATGCTAATTCTTTTCAGAAGAATTTCATTTATTAATCAAGAACTTGCAATTTTCACAGACAGAACAATCTGATAATCAGTCAGAGTTTTATAACTAGCTCATTAAAAGCAAGAATATTTTAAACAGCAGTCTTCTAATAGCAAAAAATGTATATACTCTGCTAGGTGCAAAGATCTTGGTAAATTCTAAACTGCCTCTAATATCTTTCTATTTTTCTTGGCTATTATAGTTTCTTTCAGGAAAATAAAATCCTTTATTTCACAAAGGGATTAAGAAAATGAATATGCATCTACTGATCATAATCAATCCATTTAATGGAAAATGCCATAAAGGTACTAAGGAATATGAGCAAGATGACGAAATAGATGTTCAGTTTCTGGCACTCACACATGGTCATAGAGGGGATTCAGTATTACCAGAATTTATTGTGTCTCCATTCAATTTCACTGATATTACCCATTTTGGACTACCAAGGTCAGAAATAAAAAGAAGTGAAGACAACCTAGGAATATGGCAAAAACAATCCTGTGAATGCTGGTTTCAGGTTTTTTTAGATATAACCCTCACAAAAAAAGTCAATTACTTCACATTTTTCTTGTAAATATCTACCTATGCTGGAGCAGAACCTAAAGTTGTTGAGAAAGGAGTAGAGTGTAAGAGTTGGTGTAATTTCTGTAATGACAAATTAAGAGGACGTATGTAAGGAATTGTTAAAACTGCAAAAGCCCAATGTCTCTGTACTTGAAACTCCTTGAATTTGGGTGGAATGCATTGGTATCCTTCACAGCTTTGTCTGCACCGCCAGTCTTGATGTTGACTAGTAGCAAGCCTGCTGGACATCATTCAACAGTGACAAAGAGCAAGCATGACCTTGCAGTGGCAGTGAAGGATCCTTGTTTTACAATACCCTTTGAAGCTCAGAAACCTAATGTCATCAAGGATGCACACATAGCTTAAAGATCTTCCTGACCAGCAAAGAATAACAGCCAGGGTTTCTAAGTCTGTAGGTTTTACAAAAAGAGGTATATGAAAATACTCTTAAAGAGGTTTTTTATAAAGCTCACTAAATCATTTGTGTATGCTATGCAGAATATTCCTAAGATACAATAATGAAGAGTTTGTTTGGAATCAACCATATAATTTACTATAAGAAACTCACACGAAGAAACTCTTTATACTATATTAAGATGTTGCTCTCTTATCGCATACAACCACCAAATGGAGAAGGGGAGCTAATGTAGCTGTCAACTGTCAGCAATCTCTGAGCATCCCAGGATAAATGAATCCCACAGGAGTAATTCTGCTGAAGTCACTAACAGATATATTTGGGCTCTTAGTTCAACTGTTGGTCTCTGAGGCAGAGAACACTTGGGGTTTTTATTCTATTTTCTCATATGTCCCTGAAAAGGGACCCTCATCTTTAATGCTCATATATCTGCATTCTAACACCTGTATGATCCCTACACAATAATGACACATATATACCATTATTTAAAAACATTTGACTTTTAGTGGAAAAATAGATACCATCTATATTATACATGTATCATACATATTCATCTGCACATCGGAGTGGGGATTGTTTTATCATTTTTAATCCACATATTAAAGAATTTAATCCTCTTCCTATGTATTCTTTTAAATTTACTATTCATTTTTTTGAAATGAAGCAAGGAAAGGAGAAACAATGAGAGGTGGGTCTAGTTTGCTTCAGGATGATGTGTTTCAGCTTATGGTGCTTTACTGTATCTCTCAAACCACACTAGTACTAGATATCTCCCTGTGGAAAGTAGCAATTACCTTCAATCTCTCTGATCTGAAGTAATCCCTGCTACATGCGCAGCTCATTGTGAGTGATGAGGGCCTACTGTTTGCTGAGTCTAAAACCAAATGATCTTTCACAAGCAAAATTTAAACTTGAAATAGAATTCTCTGGCTCTTGATTCCTACTCTATTTTTTTGGTGTACTTTATATATTCCCAAATAACGTTCAGGCTGGCTACAGATGGTGCTGGTGCGTAATGAGACGGGCTCAGAAGCTGCTCCAGTTCCCAGGGGAGAGTTCTGTAATGGAACTAAGTACGTATTGTCCACCTTATACACTAGATTTGATTTTAGACTATTTGCCAAACTGTGTTTGTTTATTGCTTAGCACTGGAGGGCTTCCATTAACTGCACGTTGATTGAACATAGACTATGGAGCTAGGAGAAATGGAGCATTTTTTTCTTCTGAAAGCTGATGCAATCCCTTTTCTTTAGCTGAGAGTTTATCCCCTTCATTGACAGTAACTGTTAGAAATAGTCTGGCATCTACATGATGCTAGTGAGAGACAGGGTTTTTTGACCCTTTGAATAAGCTCCACATGATTTACTGCAAAAAAATGCTTCCAAAGTTTGTAAGACAAAAAAAATTTCACTGTCACTCACAGATGAGAATGGAAATGGCTATTGCTCACTTGGAGAGAGATTAGTATGGAAGATCCTAGACATTTTATTCACATAGCAAAGCAACGTGCTTTTGCAATCCTGAAAAAAAAAAAACTTCAGCTTAGCAAATAAATTTCCAATCAGATGTAAATTGAAGGGGTTTTTTAACTAAATAAAGCATTCATCATTTTAGTGAAACAAATAATAAAGAAACTAAATTAAGAATAAATAAATTGTTGTTACAATAGTCATGATTTAATTATTTGGAACTACATTTGAACATAAGGGTCTAGGATAAGCTTCTGTTTTCTTGTCCAGTTTGATACCACTGAAAAGAAACATAATGGCTATAGCTTTTAATATCCCTTCTATCTGTCTGTCTGTCTGTCTGTCTATCTATCTATCTATCTATCTATCTATCTATCTATCTCCTTCTAAGAAATAGCATGAGAACAGAACATAGATAAACTGCTGATTCACCAGTATTGTACACAAATTCAGTTCGGCTACAAAATTCAAAGGAATTGTATTATTGTTCTTGCTTTATATGGGAAAGAAGATGAGAAATCAGAATCCTAACAGGCTGCTAATAGATGGAAGAAAAAATTCTATTTTAATATGCAATATTCACCTGTTTAGTATACAGACAAAAAGATAATTTTAAAGTCAGACATGGCAGTAACTACTGAACTTGTTTTTATTAGCTTTAATGGTATTGGTGCTATTTAACCTCCCAAACTATTGATTTAATATTAAAATAAGATTATAAGAATATAAGATGCAGAGAGGAGATAAATTGAGAAATTATTTATATGTATCTACTATAAGCACATAGATATGATTTTATAGAAATGCATTGGAATATATATAAACACATATATGCCTTAGATGCTACGCTTCTTAATATTTGTAATAGCATGATGTAGGTAAAATTATATTCAGGGAATCACACTGAGTGGGGATTTTCTAGTCTTTGCCCACATCAAATCTACTCAAAGTATATTGGGGAGATGTACAAAATAGAGTCTCTGATGCTGTCTGCATATTTTGAGGCCCCTGACAGGGAGTTCACTGTGACCCACTAGGCTTTTGAGCTTCGTTTCCTGGCAAAAGATGGTCAGATGGTTTCGGCTTACCCTGCTGAACTTAGCTCCTCCTTCACATTGTAGAGATGGGATTCATGGTGCTGGAGTAAGCTGTCAATCGCTTCAGAAGACAGATCTTTTCAGAGTGCAACACTCCCTCTGATTCCGGACAAGGTGCATTAGGGAGATTACCCTTATTCAGTGTGCACAGTCTCAACACAGGCATGACTATATGTGGGAACAGGCTAGGGGCACAGACCTCAGTGACACTGCAGGTAGCTGGAAGTGGTTTTTGAGTTACACTTAAAATGTTCATCTTAGTCGTAAAAATCTGCCCTCCCACACAGAATCAAAACCATTTTAGATATGATGACACAACCCATAGTATAGGCATAAACACCCAAATACAAGACAAGAAAAATGCTCTTCTGGCTACCTCTCTGCAGCTATGCTGGCACAGCAAAGTCAGCCAGCCTCTGTGAAGTTTAACATGCTGGAAACGTTACCCATAACATGGCAAGGAAGCAGGAGACAGGGAATATGGTCCCATAGCACCACCACTCATATCTGGTTTTATGAAAATGTTTCAAGTACGAAGAAGGAAATCTTGCAAACAAAAGCAAAAAGAAGCCACAAACGAAGTCTCTGGTTAAAAATAAGTTTCATGATGAAAGTTCATAATCTTCAAATTAATTGAAGAGGCCACTGAGTTTCAAATGTTGTTTTTCCTTTCAGTCTGAAATAGTTACCTGTTCATTTGTGTTTTACATGACTGCACAGCACAGCATATGGTCACTGAGAACACTCTTTTTTTTTTGTCTCCAGCAATAATAGCTTTGGAGAATTCAATCATGACTGGAAATTCAGAAAGCTAGTCCCAGGCTATTAAAAGAGGAAGTTAGTCTTAAAAGCACTTGCCATAAAGGCAAAGTCACACATTCCCTTTCTGTATGACACAGTAAGACAACAGTGCATGAATACCAATATTGCTGAAATCTCATTCACTTAATAAGTGGTTTAGTAACAGTTGCCTTGCTTTTTAAAGTTTTTTTATGTGATATCTTCAGACTTAAATATTAGCACTACTTAGACTCAATTCTGTTTTGCAGAGAGGATAATTTAGGCCTCAGGAGTAGGTTCACAAGGAGAAACTTCCATGCCTCCTTGTTTGCCTCTGTCAGATACCAACTGTATCTCTGTTCCTCTCAGAACCTAAGAGCTCACAGCACATCTGCCCATTATGTAAACATTATTAAGATATTCATCATCTGCTTCAAACCTAAGGTAACAAAAAATTGCAAAATAAGTGTTCATCTATATACTTTGGTTTATAGTATGGTAAGTATTGACTAGAAACCCTTAAACTCAGGTCCTTTTCCAATGACTGTCATCACAAAGGGAGGAGCATGGAGTCAGCCAGATTTTCTCTCAAACACTCCACCTTAATCAGGGCTATTTCATACAAAGGAGGCCAGATTCAGCAGAAAGGACTGGGAGCAACCCTGGAGTCATTTGTTATGTTTTCTTTTTCAGTAAGCAGAGTGACTTTGAAACAATCACTGAGCCACCTTACCCAGGAGCGAAGGCTCCTTTCCAGCCAGGTTTGTACATTTTTGGTATTTTCTTCTTCCCAGCTTGGAAAACTGCTTTCCCATCATGCTGGACTTCCTTCCAGGAGTTCTCCTGTTTGGCACCCATGACCCCATCTCTAGTGTAGGAGACCCTCAGGATCCACACTGGACCCAAGGAAGCTTCAATCACCGTGAGACTTTCTCCCTGCTTACCCTTAGAAGAAAAGGCACCAGGTAATGGAAAACATCTCATCTGAAAGTTCTTTGTCAGTCATTACAGGCTGTATTTAAAGACTACATACTAGAACAAAGAAACAGCATTTTGAC